>NC_136823.1:16093616-16171116 GCF_951394365.1 Tetrao urogallus | reverse complement strand
TTGTTACAGACATCTCAACAGTGAGCATGCGCTGGATGATAGAAGTACAGCCCAATGTAGAGTACAAATGCAGGTTGTACAGCAGTTAGAGCTACAGGTAAAATGAAATTTATTTTAATATTACCTCAGTATTAATCAAATCCAATTCTCGACAGCACTAAAAAATGAGTTCTGCTTTTCCCACTACGATTGAAAACCAGCTTTCAAAATCTCTTGTAGTAGTTCTAAAAACCGTCAGAAGAAACTGCAGCTTCATTTCCTCTTTTCTAAACTGTAACTTGAAAAGAAATAGGAAACTTAAGCAGGCTGACTGATTGGAAATCCATCAGTTTGCATCTGATGCTTTCTCTACTCACCCGGGGGGCGGAGGGAGGTGGGGGCAGTGCGGTCCCCTTCGTTTAGAGATGTTGATATGGGAGAATTGGTTGATGTTTATTTCAAAACGCTGCATGACCTGGCTTGTTCAGCGGTCTCTCATGTACTAACACTCTCCATGTATTATTATTATTTTTTGCCATTTGTAGCAAATGAGTTTTTTATAATTGCAGAAGGGGAGTAAACTGGAATATATTGAATGCAATGTGAAAATATGACCTGTTTGTGCAACTGCCTTTCCGAATGCCTTTGAGTTCTTTCTGTCTCCCTGCACCTCGCTGCTGTAGCTGGGCAGCTTTGACAGTCTCTCTGTGTGTAGGCAAGAGGTTAGCAAAGAAGGGGAAATTAAAACAATGTTGTACATTATATAGTTATTGGCTATTGAAAAGCCTATTTTGTATGCAAGACAGCAGTGTAGAGATATATGGAAAGCCTTGGGCTAAGTACAGAAGATAATTACATTTGGAATTTTACTGAGTTAAGTCATTTATAGCTTCAAATAGTTGGAGAGAAAAATCAGCAAAAACACACTTAAACTTCTTGTTGTTACTTTTCAAGATAAGCATTTAAAAAAATTCCTTTTATCTTCTTATCTTACAAATTGCCCCTTTTTCTTTCATAGATATTTCCTAAATTTTATTTTCAGGAACACGCTGGTCATGACACTCTTTCTCTATTAGCTAAAGCAATATAAACTATTTTAATATAAGTTTTATAAAAACCAAACTACCAGTCATAAAATGTCAGAGTCTTGCAGAAAATGTTATGAGAGGTGGTCTGTTATTTTAACAAGTTTCTTGAGAATTAGAAGAGCAAATCTGCAGTCTTCCTGGTAAACTGAGATACGAGATAATCTTTAACCAAGATGCAATAATATTTGTGCTGAAGGCAGATGAAGATTCTTCAGTTACAGTCAGCTTGAAAAGCCTGAATGCTTCCTTCCCTCCTGCAGTTCGTGGGCATGTCTGTGCCTGGAACTACAGGAGGATGCCCTAGTCATGAACAACACAGAGATGATGCCAGGTCACCACCTGTCTGTAGGTCCTTACAATGTTTTTGAGAGGTTTATCACTGCTGAATTATTCTGATTGTCATGAGTGACTGATATTGATGGATTCACACCCATTTAGAGCTGAAGAGTACATCCTAGCTTAGAGTCACTGCATGAAGTCCCCAGGACAAGAACATTATTTCAAAGTGGTATGAGGGATAAGCCAAAGATTTTTTTGTGTTTGTTTTTATTGTTGTTTTTTTTTTAACAGTCTTACTAGCACAGAAGATAGGATGGAGGCTTCATGTAGCATGGGATGCTGATAGCAGTGAGACTGTCTGTGTGTTAGCCAGGAAGGATGGGTGAAGGAAGTTTGTCCTGCTTCTGAAAAGCCCCTGGAACTCCCCATTTCTCCCTCTCTTCATCCTGCATGTCAATCCTTGGATAATCTGCATAAGTATGAACATGGGAGGAGACAAAATTTATCTTCCAGTGCCTAGTATATCTGGCTGGGACTTGTGCTTCACAGAACTGTGATACAATGAAGGTCTAGCTCCATAGCGGAGTTGTCAGTGACTTGGTCTGCAGCACCCAGCGGGGTACAGCAGGGGCAGCTCTACCAGGACCATCTGCCCAACACTTCTGCAACAGAGTGGCACAAATCAGTGCTATGGACAGCAACTTGTGTTCTGTGAGCCAGGTAGAAGAGGGGCCTCATAGCTCCAAGGAGGAGCAAATCCATTGCATTAGAGGGATGCACTTCAGGTTTTGAGTGTGGTGGGCCCAAAAGAAAGCTTTTTTTTTTTTTTTTTTTTTCCCCAATGTAGTTATTTTATCCAGAGAAGCTTCATCAGCGTCATGGAGATAAAAGTTCCATGAGTTCTAAAGAAAGTAATTTTTAAATGAACTTTTTGAAAAAATCAGAAGTCAATCAAGTCAACAAGTCAAAAGTTTGATTGCAAATGGAGTTTTGCAGAAGTATCATGAAGCTTTTCCATCATAAACATGTTTTAAATATCACAGACAAGGTAGAGATCTCCTCATATTTCACTTAGATTAAACAATCTTGACATGATCATTTGTTGCTATTATAAATAATGAGAACTGGGCTTCTGGGTAAGACACAAACATAGGAACATATCCCTATCCTTAGCAAGACCTTAGCTGGAATAGGACATTTATTTTGTAGCACCACCTTTGAATGGAAAAACACTTCAGGACAGCAGCAAGGCTTGACACACTTGAAAAAAGTATCTCCTAGTAGGAGAACATAGAGACAGCTGGCCATTTTCAGTGGAGTGAAAGCTCTACTTGGGCTTATTTTTTGTAGCATCCATTGACACTCTTAAAAAATGGATCCTGAACCTTTATTGTACACAGCCTTACTAGGCACCTAACAGGAGGGAGGAGGCTGCATCTTGGTTGTCTCTTGCATTGCTCATGGTTCCTTTCTGTCCCTTTGTCCATAGCGTTTTTCCTGCTGCTGAAGAGGTCTTCTCTTCCCATTGTTCTGGGTTTCCATTTTCACATCCTTGCTTCTTGCCATTGTTTTCTGTCTGCTTTTCCTCCTGTGCAATGTCTGCACTTTTCTGTGCCTTCCGTCTTGTTCCTTGGTCCACAGACTCCTATACTTCTCTTCCTTGAGCCCCTTTTGTGTCTTCCCTCTCCTGCTTATCACATATGCAGTTTCAGGATTTAACCTCTCCAGACCAAGGCATATGTCTTGATATCCAAGTTTTCAGAACACTGTATGTGAGCTCTGGAAGAGTTTCCCATGGAGCCACTATTAGGAACCTAGACTGTGGTGGAGCCCCAGAGAACTGGGGGAACCTCAGAAGGTCAGTCTTGCCATGAGGAACTGAGTGGCCATCTGAAAACTGCCGCCATTTAGAGCTTTCAGAAGGAACATCAGAGAAAGGAACAAGGCTTCAGATGGGACTATAGTGCTAGGGTCTTTTCTTACCCAGCATTGTGCGGCACATAACTCTCAGGCTACAGTAAACTCCATGGAGAACCAAGAATTTGCTGTTTCTGATCTGCTCCTCAGTGATGGACCTTCAAATCATGGAATTGTTTGGGTTGGAAGGGATCTTTAAGATTATCTAGTTCCAACCCCCCTGTTACAGGCAGGGACACCTCCCACTAGACCAGGTTGCTCAGAGCCCCATCCAGCCTGGCCTGGTAAGGTCCTTGCCCCCAGGTACTGAATTTCACCAGGCTGCCTCTGGACCTGTGAACATTTCAGGCTTCAGATCTAAGTCCTTGCCACAGGGGACTTTTATAGATCTGAAGCCTTGTGGTTTCTCCTATGCCGTCAGTCAGTATTGTCATTCAGGGAGGGTTCTGCAGCCAGAGGCAGGGATCCCTTTCCAGCAGGGCACAGGAGAGCTGTGAGTGCCAGCTGAGCCCACGGCTGAGGACACAGCTGCTCTGCTCCCCCTGTCCTGCCCCATGCCAGGGGCAGGGTTTACCAGTCCTACTTCAACTGCACCTTGAGTGTATACATTCAAATGTAGTTTTGTAGGCTGAGTACCGGAAGAAAAGCAAACAGTTGCCTACAGAAGCTTAGAAGCACTGGAACAGAGCTGCAGTAATCAGTTTATTTCTGTTGTATAACAGCCCTTGCCCAATAACGCTATCAGTAGATGAGGAGCATTTCCCTGCAGCTCCACTAAGAATCCCCATGTGCGGACAATCTGCACTCCAGTGAGTGCCACCAGTGAGAATGTGCTCCCATCAGTGCCCAGCGAGTCCTCCTGGCTTCTTCTGAGGAAGCTTGCTGAAGGAGGAGCTGCTGGTGACAGTCTGTTTTTTTATCGGTACTGCTTCCTAACATAGGGGAAAAACAGTTTAAAGAAATTCTTCAGATTTTTTTACTTCTCTTCAGTGCTTTGAAACTGAGAGACCTCTATTTTTCATAATTTAAACTCCTGCCTAACTGGGTGAGTGTTTGAATTCCTAGACTATGACAAAACACCAGTGTGCGTCTGCCTGAAATGTCGAGAGGATCTTTAATAACGTTCACCCACCAGAAACGGCACTAAAAGCGTGCTAAGATGATGACTGAGAACAATAAAAGCAAGGACCCCAGCTGCTCCGGGCCAAACACCGTTTTGCTGAGGGGCCCGGAGGAAGCACAGTGCAGGGCATGCTCCATGCTGCCCACTGGCTTTGCTGGTGGCTTTCCCTGCTGCCACTGCTCTGCTGCAAGCAGGAAGTTTTCAGGTGCCTCTGAGCTTTGTTTGTTTTGGCTAAAGCTTTGGTTCCTGCGGTAGCCTGCAGACCAAAATTTAATGCACGGATGACCCTGCCAAGCAGCCCCAGCGCCCAGGAACTGCTAAGAATGAGAGATTGCACAACAGAGCTGCACCAAGACTAAAATATTTATTGTTTTGTATTTGTTCTGTGGAAAGCATGGCAGCTGAGGGGTGAGACCTCTATTTTCTCTGAAGAAGTCCTCAGAGGACTCTGAAAGGGAGACGTTCCCACTGCATTGCTAAGAGCCCGCCCCTGCTCTTCTGTGGTCTCCAGATCTCCAGAGCAGATCTGGAGGCAGATTGCAGGAGATCTAGTATCACCTTTAGCTTTTCTTTCTTGCCATGGAGATTTTTGACCAAGAAAAGAAAAGCAGCTTGCAAAGGCCAGTGATTTGGCTTTTGCACTTCCAAAGAACACAGTGGTGACACCATTTTTTCCTTCATTTAATTCCTGCCTTGGAAAGGTTGTGTGCCAAGTTTTATCCCATTGTGACATCTTTCTGGCACAGGCAGAACCCCCTTGCCCTGCAAAGAGCAAGACAACCTTGACTGTAAGGTTATGAATGGGGATTTATGACCAAGTCTCTTTTTATATACACTTAGCCCAGCTTTACTGCTACAAACAGATGACTGTGATAAGGTGGGCAGGTTGTTCAACATTTCACTGGAATGCGAGCACAGTTCTCCTCTTGGCACCAGGATCCTGATTGTCTAAAACAAAACTACAGAAATTGTCATGTCTAAGAACCTGATCCAAGTCCTATTGGAAACAGGAACCTTTATGTTGAGCATGTAGGCTAATAGCACATCTTTTTCATTAGTATTGTCTTCTAACATATTCCCGCTTCTTAATTTTTTTTTACTTTTGTTCCCCTGTCTTTTTTTAAGAGCAGCCAGAAAACGTCCTATTTTCCTTCAGAAAAAAAATTACCTATATATTGTTTCCCAAACCAGTGAGATTTAGTGCCCGGCCAGTGCATTGGTAATGTACTTGGAAGCCGTTCTGGCCACAGCAGTACACTGTGATCTTGAGATCTCAATGGGAAATTGCAGGGGAAGTGAGGGTCAGCCTATGGGCATCCCCTTAACATCTAACACAGGAGCCTGGCCACACTTCTGGGCTGTGACACGATGGATGCAGGTAGCATTTCCGCCCAGCTGCCATTTGGCATGCACCTTAGGGATGCCAGCAGTGGTGATTCCAACTGCTGCTCTTGTCCCTGCTGGGTTCCCCTGACAGCCCCTGGGGGCTTTACCAGCTCTTGGGGGGTCGCAGTGATGTGGAAGCTGCAGCCCATCCACATACTGCTCATCCCATGGTGCAAAAGGAGGACAAAGCATGCAGGGTCACTGCACAGCGTGCCTTCTGCTGCGCTTCCCAGGTTAATAAACATGATTCACTGGTGTCTTTTAGCTGTCAGGGCTAGAGTGAACCTCTCGGTGCCAGCAGGTCTAGCTTTTCTTGCTGAAGGGCTAATGCATTTTGCTTTGAGAAATACTGACACCCAGCACCAGGCGTTAGCTTTGCCTCATGAACAGACCGTATACAATTTCCAAACTGCTCAGCAATAAAACTCTCCTGTCTTCTGCGTTGGTGCCAACTGTTTAATTAGGAATAAGCAGAGGTTGGATTTTATTCCTACAAGTAATAGAGCGTTTTTTTCTCCCCCTTCAGCTTGCAAAAGATAAAGAGCGCCTGCAAGCCATGATGACACACCTGCATGTGAAGTCAACTGAACCAAAAGCCACCCCTCAGCCTGTAAGTACTGAACTGTGCAGAAAGCAAAACCAAAGCTCACACCAAACCTCTTTTTCCTGTTTCCCACCTGGGTGTGTGACACGAAGCGTGGCTTTGCTGTGTGCCGCAGGGAGGAGATGCAAAGTGAGACGTATTTGGTAGTTTTTCAGGGGGCACAGCCCAGAGACCCACCTCTCTCCTTCCTCCAGGAGGCTGATGGGAGCTGGACCCCAAAGAAGGGCCTTTTGGTGGTCTGTAGGTTGCTTTACATTGGTGCCACTTGCATGAAACCTTAGGAAGTGTTAGGAAGGAGACGTGATTAAATTATATGTAGCGTATTTATTTGACTTTCTCCCTGTCTGACAGGAATTTACAGTAGAACAGACTCTTGTCGCACGTTTCGATGATAATCACTGTTGCCTAGTATCAGGTTTTATACCACTGAAACTGAGAAGGGAAACCTTCTCCACTGCAGATTTCTCTTCAGAAAAGGTGCTGTGGGGGTGGCCAGTGGGGTAGGAGGGCTCGATCAGCCACTCCATAAACTTCTTGCAAGGCAACCAGTGGCTTTGCAAGCCAAGCCATCTCCTGGGTCCCCCAGTACAGGGCAAGCCCTCTGTCTTCTTCCCTGACCAAAGCGACTCCTCGTTTGTTGTTTTCTTCTCACCTCTTAATGCTGAAAATGCTCCTCAGAGCTTCAGATGATTATTCAAAATGGAGAGAGTGCTTTGCTTCTTGATTTTAAGATTTGTAAGATTTAAAGGTACACTGGCTTTATTTGATTTTGCTTTGAGTCATTGTGTGAAAATTAATTGAGCGTTGACAATCTATAGTTAGTACTAGCAATTTTAATCAATATGCAATGATGCAGCATAATGACAAAGTATTGGTTTATCTGTTTTGACTGATTTTTTTTCTATAAATAAAGCAAACATACACCCATATATGTGTGATTTATGGTGATAGAAATAAAAAAGAGTCAGACTATTAACCCAGCAAATATGGTAGCCTGCCAAGATGCAGTTGGTAGACAAAATTAATGTCTGAAACAGAACACATTACAGAGATAGAGAACATAAAATCATTAAACACTTCGCGCACCCATTTTTACTAGGAACGGATTTCTCACTTTCCATGTAGTTGGGAATAAATGGCTGCAGAAGTGGATAGGAAGGCTAAAGGATAGAAAATTACAGGCTGTTCAGGAACGCTGGAGCAGATGTCAAAGTCAGTGGGAAGTTTTCGGGGCAGTCTTGGGTAGAGCTGAGCGGTAGGTACGAACCCTTCCATTTTGGCTGATGAGATTCATGAAGCTGCTTGGTCTGGAGGATAGCAGCTCTCCAGAGTAGAAACTGCGTGCAGCATCTATAAAAATAGCATTCTTCTAGTTCCTCGTATCCATCTCAGCCTGAATGCAAATGCTTCGGCGCATTGTTGGCAAAGTGCGTAGACCCAACAGAATGGGAGGAGGCTTGGTTTCTATAGCTCTTACTGGATTAAAAATTAAAACAGCGGAATAATCTGGGAGTCTCAGAGCACTCTGCCTTGAGGCCTTTCGTAACAGCAGTGCCCCTCAGGAGGAAGGATTAAAAACTAAAGGGAGGAAATCACAAGAAGGCCAGCGCTGCTTGGCAAGGCAGCCGGTGATCGATGCTGCGCCGCGGAGGGCAGCAGCTTTGGCGGGCGTTGTAGGCTATGGAGGTACCAGGCGGTGTCGCCGTGAAGATTAGTGTTAACAGCTAATAAACAGGGAAAGCAGAGGGAAAGAAAGCGAAAAAAAAAAAAATAAAGGGGGAACGCAGGGGGAAAAGGGCTGTCTTGATTAGTATTAAAAATGTTTTACATTCTGGAAAATTATAGCTTTGTTGGGGACCTCCTACTAAATTTATTTTTAACTGCTCTATTGAAAATTCTGTACCACTAGTCAACATTATCTCTCAGTTGCTCAGCACAGTGTTTCTTTATTAAAAGAAATAGGCATGAATATTTTTGACTGAAAAATTAATAGCTTTTGAATTCATACACAGCAGGTTTTCTTTTGCAAAGAAGTCCAATATCGCTGCACAGCACTTCTATAACCATTTATTTAGAGTCCAAGTCAAACCTTTGACAGCTAGAGCAGTGTTACAAGCCAACATAAAGAACTCCAAGATGTAAACCAACAATAGGCAGTCTGTGTGAGGTTTGCCATTGTCAAATACATAGATTGTTTGGATTAGTTTATGTAAATGTACTGTTGTATTACCCTTTGGAAAAAAAAAGATCACATTTGTGTATGAAAAGTGGTTTCGTTCACAGGCAGCATTATAAATTCCTTATCCTTTAACTTACATGTTAGAAGTAAAAATTGGTGCCTGACAGGCCTATATTGTGTGGCACTCTGTTGTTGGATTGAAACTGCCTTCTTTTCATTTATTGAAATATAGAAAAATTTATTATAGATACCATCTGATAAATCAGAAATTATTAAAATATGTATAGGTGAAGCATTTGAAAATTAATTATAAAATGTAGGAGTATAGTGTTTTGCATAAATTGTGCTTTCGTTATGAAAAAATACACAGGCACCGCATAGACTCTGCTAGACCCCAGTCCTTTTAACTCAGTGGGATAGGACTTTGGTAAAAAGATCTGATGACCATTATTGCAGTGCAAAGTATTCTTTACATCCAGTAATTAATTTTTTTGCCAACATAACTAATGCAAGGTGTACGTTAGAATTAATATATTACGGTGCATCAGCAGTTATACAGGAAAGAGTGGCTGCAAATCCAAACGTAGCAATGAATTGGGATTTAAAATTACACCCTTTTCATGACTGAGAAAACGTTTTTATTCTGCTTAAAGGATCTTAATGCTTGTTTTTAAACAGTTTTGTTGCTGTGAGGCGGAACTGGTGCCTGAGCTGCTTAGTTCACTGGTGCTTTCACCACGTGCCTTGTGTAACCTGTGCTGGCCATTGGCCTTCCCTTGGGCTTCACGCAGGGCTGAGCAGTGGTGGCTGGACCCCAGGCAGCTTCTTGATGCTGCTGCACTGATCACAGCTCAGCCAGGTGTGGGGAAGCTGGTCCTGTCCATCGATCGCATCCCCACCTGCAGGTGCTCCTTGCACTTATTTCCACCCCTCCAGTGGAAGGGCCAGTGCCCCACACTGTTGTACCAAGGCAGGTGCTCTGTAAAGCTATTCAGACTTACAAAGCCAAGGAGACTTAACATGTTCTCGTGTAATTCAGTACTGATGACCCGAGCTGTTGGCACATAGGTCTGTATGTGGGGTTGCTGCAGGTAGGGCAGCTCTTCTGCCTCAGGGGAGCTCCTTTCTGGGCAGCCAAGAGAGTGGCACTGAGGAAGGGCTGAGCGTTGACACAGGTTGTGCTGGCTGCCTGTTTGCTAATGGCCAGCTTTGTAATTACCACGTCCAGAGGTGCAGCAGCTTAAAAGAAAATGGAAGTACCTCAGCTTAGCACTTGGAACGCGCAGAGTTGTCCCTCTTACTGCTGCATGTGTTGTTTTGGTGAGAATAAAGGGCTGAGCAAAGTGAGAACGAAGCTGTGAAGGAATACGCTGTGACATATCTTTGTAAGGTACGTTTTTTTTTCAGCGAGGAACAAAACAGAGAAGCCAGAACAATGATTGCTCAAGAGCTGTCACTCTGGTTTTGCTGTTAAGATGGTTCCCCTAAATTCTGTTTTTGTTGGTGCAAGTGGTCAGCGTGGTAGGTTAAGATGGAAATGTGATTTTATTTTGGAGGATTAACTAACACTGCAGTTCACAGGAAGGAAAGGAAAAGGAAAAAAATCACGAACCAACAAATCATTGTGCACGCTAGGTGCCATATCCATCTTTAAAAACTGGTAGAAAACTTGAAGAGAAACTTTTGGCACCTCAAATGAAATGTACTGTTAGATATCCCTTATTTAATGTATTTTTTTGCCCTAACCATAGCAATTACGATTGTTTTGAAATACTGTTTTTAGCAACTGTAATAACAAAGCATTTTAAAAATGGTCTTTTAACTCTTGAGGGAATGACTGAGCATTTTAGCTGCTGTAGCCATACTTTATAGTTTGAAAAAATAACGATACGCAGCAATAAAGAGAGATTCTCAAGCACAACAAAAGCTGTTTTTATATACTGGTTTTCATTAAGTCTCACTCCTCAGCTTCGGTTTCCTCAGTGCTGCTGCCAATAACAACACCTGCTAAGTGATTGCTGCCTGCCAGGCTCCCATCCAGCGCTGCTGTGTCCGAGCTGGAGCAGGAGAGGAGGATGCAGCATTGAGCAAAGCTCTGGGCCCAGCCTGCCATCCCACCCTCCGTGTCAAGAAAAGCAGTCTCTGCTTCGGAGTGTTGTAGGGTCCAGCAGCTCAGTTCTGATAAACCCTCACCTCTAAACACAACCAAAACAGCAGCATCAATGGCAGGGGAATCCCTGCCCTGCAGCAGTGGGTATGGCCTCTCCGTGACATTTATAAATGTGTATTTCTTTCTTTTTTTTTTTTTTTTTTTTTCGCTTCTTCTAAAAGTGTTTCAGATCGGGGTTTTTTACTGCAGCCCCTATTGTCGTGGAAGATATTTACACAGAAAGGAATCAGGCTGAGCCCTAATGGGAGAGCCACTTACTGGAAATCTATTTTACAGGGTGAGAGAGAGGGCTACCTCTCTGTCTTGTTTATATCTAAGGAAAAAACCATGACTCAGTCTTCACCTTTAATAGGAAGACATGACCATTTCTTGAAAGGGAAGGTTAATACTAAAATCCTGAGCAGGGTATTGGATGCTGAAACAATTAAAACATTTATGGATGTTGAGTTAAAGTGGCACGAGGCACGGTTCTTCAAAACTGAAACTGAACAAAGCACCCAGCACCCTTCGCTGACTAAATTTACAGAATTTCAGGACTTCAAACTGTTACGGGGTTTGGTGGCTTTTTGTTGTTTTATTCTTGTTTTCTTTTGTGGCTGGAGGAAATCCTCCCTCCCCCATCCCCAGCGTAAATGTTGCAGAACCAGTTAACCCTTGGGTGGCAGGGCTGCGCCTTGCTGCCCACTGCTGACTTTGTGCCTTGTGTGCAATCCCTTCAGCCAGAAACAGCCCCTCACCACAACGTGCAGTATGTGGGACACTGGCAGTGTGCAAAGTACCAGTGTGAACAACTTTCCTAATCATAGAAACTTGTTTTTAAATAGAAGGTGTTCACAGCATCAGGAAAAGAAACCCTCGCAGCCCAGTCCCTTCCTGAGCTTTGCCCCGAATTATCATCCGCTGTGCGTTTCTGATTGCCGGCAGTATCGAGATTTAACAGTTTACAATTCAGATGAATATTACAAGATGGCAACAAAACCAACACCATTCATAATTTGTTGTTCTGCTCCAATTCACCACCGAGCTCTCCGCCTTGACACTGCAGATCCCACGAAGACAGCGGCCCTCACCTCCCCATACCCACCCCACGTTGTGGTGCCATCACTAGAGGGGTTGGTCCCCTGCCCAGGAGCAGAGCGGTACCAGGTGTGGGGCAGGAAGAGGGAGAACTTTGCTGGCGAGCACCAAGGTTGTCTTTCATTAACTTGTTGGTTCAGGCTCAGCGCTGGCCGGCGGAGGTGAAGCACAGCACACTCGCTACATTCCAGCTTTTTGTTCTTTCTTTCCTCACAGACTGCAGTCATGTTTAATTTGGAAACTGGGCTCCTTTGGCAAATTAGCAATTAGAACAATTTTGTGGGAATATGTATATGTGTCATTAGTTTTCCTGCAAATTAATAGCGAGAGCAGAGGTCAGGCAGAAATTTTCCACTTGACTGCAGCTCCTCTGTTGAGATTTGGCACTTTGTTTTGGAACGGCCACAGCTGCTCAAAGCCACAGTCTTCCTTTAGGAACTGTCTTTTAATTAGTTTACCTCATATCCATTATTACAAATATTACTGCCTCCCTCCTTGAAATAAAATTACTGTTTCTACAAAATATTCCAGTGACATCTTGCACCACTGCACATTGATGGTGGGGTCACTCGAATGCAGCGTTTAATCATTAGATCACCTCCATAAGCATCTCCTAATTAGAGTCCTTACAATACAATTTTATCTGGTAATTAGCTGAGATTGGCTGCTTCCTCTGTAGCTTATTAGTGGCAGCCCAGCAGTGGGTGTGAATCACAGTGTCATTTGTCAAGCCTGTTAGGCCCCCCCCCCCTTTGCTCATCCTCTCTTCTGTTTATTTCTAGTTGCTACCTACGCTGAAAAGCCTAAAGAAATCTAACTCGATTCAAATTCTTGAAGCAGGGAATGCTGACCTTTGGGGATTCTCTCTCTCACAGCTCTCTGGTAGAAACAGATTAAATGTTAAGTTTTTAAACGCTAAAAAAGGAAGCGAACTCTTTTGAAATGGAGTAGCGAGAGCCGTAATGATGGAGCGCGAGCAGTGATCTTTCCAACAGGAGGGCCTGGCTGCCGAGCCTCTGCCAGAGACGGGCACTTAAAATTGATGCAGATTTGCTCGCAGTTATTGGACTGTTAAAATGTCCATTTAGAAACTGAGATAAAATACAGAAGATTTAATTTCATGGTGAGACCTGTCAGTTGTACTATTATTATCATCACTGGTCCTTTTATCATATGTAATAGATGGATAGATGGATAACAGGGAGACATTACAATGAGCGTGTCCCTAATCAGTGGCCTTAAATCACGCCAGTCAACAAGCAGAGGTGGCAGCGGCACCGCAGGCTCAGAGTGTTCGTGGCAGGATGCTCTGGGAATCACGGCCTGCATTTCAGCACCCTCGTCATCTCCTTGCTGGGTTCCTCCTTCTGTGGCCTCACCATGAGCTGCTAGGTGGTTCCCGTGTGGGCACAGGGCACACAGGGAATGGGTTGCCTGCAGTGCCTGAGCAGCATGCAGGGCTGCAGGCAGCAGCACTTGGCTGCATGAGGATTTTGTGGCGGGGCTTTAATGCAGGCAGAGTTGCTCAAAAAGCAGGGACAGTTTATTGAAAAACCGGTGCTATTTATCTGTCTCTCTGCTGTGCCCTTCCTGTGGGCAATCAGCTTTTTGTCTTGGTGTCATTTCTGTGACACGAGAGCCCTTTGTTTTCCATTACCTTTGTTTGGGATAAATCCTGTTGTTTTGATAAAGGAGCAGCAGTATTTCTGGCTGTTAACTCAGACGAGGGATGCTAATAGGAGTTTTCTTATCTGGTTACTTTCACACGAGGAAAATTAATACAGAGTCTTATGGATAAACATGAGATGTTTGGGGGCATATCTGAATTGTGTGCCTCGCCTTCATCTGAAAAGCTTTAATGTCCAGCCAAAAGGAATTTTAATCAGAACAAAAGTTATAAAATTCTGGCCCTGTTAAATTCAGTAGGAATTTTGCTACTGACTTCAATGGGGTCAAGATTTCAGCAGTATTATTCACGAAAGTGCCTAAGGGAAGGAAATGTGGAAGTAGTCAAAGAGCCCTCCTCTCCCTCATTTTTTCTGATGTCGTTAAGAGATGGGGTTGTTTGTTTAAAGTACTCCAGCAGGAGCAACCTACTGTAAGGGAGCATCGTTTTTCAGAGGGCATTGCAGGGCAGCGGGAAGGAACAGATGCTGCTGGTATGGGTATGGCTGGGTGCTGAAAGTGGTTGGGCTCTGTTTGGGTTGGATGCACAGTCCCAGAGGCGTTCAGCTGCTGCTGCTTGTGCAGGTAACACTGTGCCTCCCGTCAAGGGAGAGCAGAATGGTGCCACTTGTGCTGGGCTGAGTGGCTGCAATATTTCATGCGGTGTGATTAATTAAATTATTCCAGAGTTAACCTACTCAGGGCTTTGCTTTTAAAATGGATGAACAGGAGGGGAAGGGAAAAAAAAGCAATCCCAAATGCTGGAGAGAGAGATTGCGTTTCTCCCTACTATGTCCCTATGAAAATCTGGCTTTTTATTCTTAGCCTGATGCCTTCAGTGAAATATCCAAGAAGACTGATCAGAAGCCGTGCATAATGATAGCGTGGAAATAAGGGGTGTGGGGTTGAAATCGTGAAACAGCGGAACTGCAATAAAATACCAAGATGATGGCACTCTCTGTAAGATCTTTCAAGGTTCGGATGCAAATCCACTATGTGTAGTTCTGGCAGCAGGATGCCTTGTTCATTTTATAAAATCCATCTATCTGGAATTGTACATATTTATTTCCGTTTGCTAATGGAGATGCTACAACAGCACTTGGAGCTGAAGCGAGCACTCGAGCTGCGTTGCCTCTGAGTGGAGCGTTGCCTCTGAGTGGAGGGTCGTTCCGTTAATGAGAATTTCCCCCACCACCCTTAATTAGCCACAGTCGCCCTTTGTAATGCAGCCTTCGTCCTTTCCCTCCGCAGCTCAATCTGGTGTCCAGCGTCACGCTTTCCAAGACAGCGTCCGAGGCTTCTCCACAGAGCTTACCTCATACTCCCACCACCCCGACTGCACCCATCACTCCCGTCACGCAGGGACCGTCGGTCATCACTACCACGAGCATGCACAACGTCGGGCCCATCCGGAGGCGGTACTCGGATAAATACAACGTCCCCATTTCTTCAGGTAAAGCGGTGCTGCTGATACGGGCCCTTCCCAGCCCGGCAGCTTTCTGCTGCCTACACCCGCAGCCACGGGCTGTGATGATAACAGAACAACTGCTCTTTATTTAGCAGATATTGCCCAGAACCAAGAATTTTATAAGAACGCAGAAGTTAGACCACCGTTCACGTATGCATCTTTAATTAGGCAGGTGAGTGGAGCCAAACACAGGCATTCGGATTAGACAAAGTCTCCCTATATGTGCGCGCTCTGGATTAAATAGATTTTCAAACCTTTGGTATGTAAGCATGCTCAAATGCTCAAACCTTTACTATAAGGGTTTTTAGAACTGCAATATATAACATAATTGCTTTTGATTAAGTATTACAATACGATGTGATTATTAGGAAATTCATTTCACACAACAGTGAAAATGAGCCTGTTTAAAGATGGCAAGTCAATTATCACAAGCTACAGTAATCTCTGATCCCTAGAATTAATCTGAGCTCTAAATAATTACTGAGCTTTAATCAGCTAGTGAAATGTTTTGCATTTCTCTTTGATTCTGCTTTATGAATGACTAATAAATTAATATTTCTGTAAGGAAACAGAAATAAAAACTCAAAACAATTAGATAATTCCATTTTGAATTTTGCCATTGAACTGTTAAATACAGCCATTAATCTTAGTTCATATTGTGAAAACCTTCCTTCGGATTTTTGCTCCAAATCCCTTCTCTTATTTTCTCATTCCTTCGTTCTTTCATTCTTTTTGTATTGGTCCAAGTAAAACTCTGACTGTATTTTGTACTGACTTGCTCACAACTGATGTTGCCATTGATTTGCTTCACAAGGCCATCCTCGAATCTCCAGAAAAACAGCTAACACTAAATGAAATCTACAACTGGTTCACGCGAATGTTTGCTTACTTCAGGCGCAACGCGGCGACATGGAAGGTAAGCCTTAGCCCTGTGTGCCTCTTGCCTTTGATATCTGACATGTACAGAATAGACGTTGCTGATGACATAACAAATTGTAACGACGTGTGGACATGAAAATGTAGATCGGCAGTTGTGACACGCGCTGGGTGCCTTATCTGCAGGAACAATTTGATATTTGGCAGAAAAACTCCTCTGCCTTTGAAAACCACTAATTGAATCCCCCATTATTGGCTTTTATGTTCTGTGATTATGCCACGAGTTCCTCTGTGTGGTTGCTGCTAGCAGTGAAACTCAAGCCCGTCAGCTGGAATGTATTAAAAAAAAAAAGAGGTAATGTTATTGTGTCGGTGGAGGATATGCTGTTTGTCTTCTTAGTTATGCAGGCTGTGATCACAACAACTGATTTTTTTCCCCTAGGATCAGTAGATAAATGGATTCCTTTCCTCAATCAGTTGACTCTCAACTACATACACAGATACTTTACAAACTTCTACATTTTAGTCACACAGCAGCAGCTCACTGAACATACTGTGTAAGAAGCAAGCCTTACCATAAGAAATCCGTTCAACAGAACTAAACATTGATATATTTGGCACTTCAGTTTCCTACCGTAACCATCTCTGATGTTGTTGGATAAAAATCTTGGGAGTTACTTGTATTTTGGGGCTGCTCTTTCTCTCGTATGTAGCGTTACAACAGCCAGACTGGCTTCTTAAGCTGGTATCATTACTAATTAATGAATCAAAGCAAAGGATCTTGTATTGCAGTAAAAATTGCATCCCAGTAGTTTGAGCTGCTCTTAATCTAGACAGCTCTGTTGCTCTCAGACTTCAAATGACCAGGTAGCATGAATGTGTTCCATACTTGCTGTTTCATTTGCTCTTTCTATTTTTCTTGTCTCAGCCTGCATTTGGAATTAATTACATCAGAGGATGGAGCTAAAAATCGTCCTTGGAAGTTAGTTCAGTTTTAGTAGCACAGTTAGATTCAGGAAAAGTCTCTGTGATTGCTGCTTTGATTCTTCAACTTCAGTTAGAAAACATGAGCAGTGTTTCACTTTGCAGACTCCTTACTGTCCAGAAAGGAAATTAACTTTCCCTGATTTAAGATCCATTTAGACCTGCCTGTCTTTTGCTGCTGGAGCGCTTCCAGTAGGCCTTTTCAGCAGCTGCAGGTGTGGGTGCTAAAGCAAAAATCCTATCTAATTCCAGCGGTGAAAGGAAGTGGAGAAGGGAGTGGAAGAAGGCAATCTTGGCAGCCTGCAAGGCAAATGTTAGGAATTAGCCTTGCGTATCACTTAAAATCAAGTCCCAGGAGCCAGGAGCACTAACAGTGTGCTTGTACAGAGGAGGAGAGAGGCTGAGCTGGAGACCCTTGGGCTTGCAGAAGAGCACAGCAGGTCTATGCAGAGACCAATCATGGACACCCTGACCCTATCCAGGAGCCTACATCCTGCTTCACAGCCTGGGAAGGAAAGGTTCACTTCAACTTCTGGCTTCCATGCAAGGAATGCAATTTTTGAGCTACTCAGATTCATGCCAGCCTTCAGGAACAGCGGGGATGAAAATGCAGCTCTGGCTTAGCATGACGGGAAGCCCACGGGGCGCAGAATGAGCGCAAGGGTCTAATTGCAGAATCAGAATAATTTGAATACATATGTGCTGATTTGAGCTCACCTTCAGCTAATGTATAGCGGGCATTCGAGTCAGTCTTCCTAAAGTTTAGGTCAGGGTTTGGTGTGGGCAGGCTTCCTGGAGACCCGTTTCAAAACCACAGATGAGCACAGGAATAACAACCTTGAAAAAATGAACCTCTTCCCCAAAATGCACTGCAGTGGAGCTTGAGCAGTTACGAAAATTACAAACCCTTTCATTTCCTACATTCAAGTATGTTCAGGGTAATTTTTCTACAAAAGTGGCTTGCGTACAAATATTTTTACCAAGGTAAATATATAATCTTAGAATAATAGCTCCTAATTTTTGTGTTAAGCTGATTGCTATGGGAGCACTGTGAACTGGTTCTAACAGGTCAGAGGCGATGCCTGTTTACTTTTATTTTTTGGAGTAATTTGCTGGCACTGAATTGCAGCCATGAGGCACAGGCTGCAGGTGTGGCTCTGAAACATGAATAAAACTGCTAGATAGCAAGTATCCAGAGGCACTGAGAACAAAACAATGGGTTTTTTTGTGATGAATTCCTTAAACAAGTGATCATACTGAAAACTGAAAGTGAGGGCAGTGCTCTGTGGACATCCCAAATACCCAGTGTGTTTGTCTCGGTATCTTCAGCAAGAGCCTGATCCGGCAGCCCCAGCCCTCAATGGCAAGTCACATAGTGGTCTGTAAAAGATTTGTCCAGCATTAGATATGTTTAAAGAACACAGAGGTTTCTGCTCAGCTGTGTATTTGGAGACTGTTTACAAACTCCGAGGACTCACTTCACGGAACTCTGCTGTATGCATTTGATCAACTGCCGTATTAACTGGGAGATCATCTTTCACTGTGGGAAATAGCATTATTATTCTTACATTTTGCTCCAGACTTGACAGCGTTCCCATTTTCACAGGAAACTGCCTGAGTTACCCAGATGTGGGCCGGCAGCCCTGTGTCAGGTTGCGCTCACACGGAGCTCTGCTCTACCGGCGGCTGCTGAGCTCGCTGCTTTCCACCCGTAAGGTGTGGGGCGTTCGCAGTGTTCTGCTCCACCTCCCAATCAGGGGGGTTGCCAGAACTTGACAAACTAATGAAAACTGGGAGAGGAAGGAGAAGAGTCATTAAGAAAAAGGAGAACAAAGAGCAGGAAGAATGACAAATGGATACCCACGGAAGAGCTGAAGTGCACAGAGCTTGCCACAGAGCCAGGCCATCCCCGTGCCTGTGGGATCGGGCACCTGCAGCCAGAGGAGATGAGCTTGCTGCCAAGTATCTGCTGAAAGCTCCCATGGATCAGGGACAGTGCTAGTGATTGCAGGGACATGGAAAAGTAGCAAAAGACTCTTCTTAGCCTTTCCCTTGCAAGCACACACACCACTGCTGCTTAATTTACATGACAAATGCACTCTCCATACCCTTTGTTTGCACAGTGATTTAGACATTCATGATTAGAGCTCACTTTCACCATCCAGACCCGATGTTCATTAAAAAAAAAAAAAAAAAAAGATGACGATGACAGGAGGGAAAAAAGTGTGGTCTCTTGGTTGCCTAGACCCAGGCCATGTGTTTGGCTGGCATTGTGCCTGCTAACGAGTCAACCAGATTGACTAAATCAGTGGTGCCAGTGATGATGGATGGAGTTTGTTCGCCTGCATATTTTCAGCAAATGGCTTCTTCTGCTCTCCCTGCTTTCCAAGCTCCTCTCGGTGGTACTGGAGATGAGCTCTGTGTACCAACTGGAGCAGCTTTGCACTGGGGAAACCCACGCTGTGGAATGTAGCATGGCACTCCGTGTGAGCAGTATGGGAAGCAGAGAGAGCAGAGCCCCCGCTTGCCGTGAGGCAGCGAGGTGTCTCATCGTGGCCACCTGAAGGGAAGGTCTGACTGCACTGCAAGTTACTCCGGGCTCATCCTCCAAACCACAGCTCACACCCAAGCACAGAGCCTAGGAGCGCCAGGGTCCCTCCGGGTGATGAGCTGCAGGGATATTATCACTTTGTTTCAGAGAGCCCTCCTCGTGTTTGCACTTGGCAGAAGCTCAGATCAGTCCGTGCAGCAGTCTGCCAGGAACGGGAGCCAACTTCCATATAAGAGCACACAGCAGAGGCAGGGGCTGGGGCCGTGGCGGCCAGCGGGGTGCTGCCGAGCCCTGCTCTGTGCCGCCGATGGGGCAGGAGCTCAGCACCTGATTGCCATTAACCCAGCTGTGGGAAACCACAGGAGCAGCAGCCCCAGTGCCTCCCCGCTCCATTGAGCCGTCCACACTCACATGAAATCCGTTCTGTTCTTTCACAGTGCTTTCTTTTCCAGGAGAGGAGAAGCCTATGTATTTGTTTTGAAAATGTTGATGCAATGTTCCTCTTGCGTTGTGTATGAAATGTGCCATATTATACAACGTGCGTGTTTATAAAATGATGGCTGTTCTCATTTGTACTGTGGGTAATTGATAAGAATGAGCTGATTTTTGTAATCTTGGGTTGAAGCTTTTATATTTATATTAACTTTGCAAAATAAGATGTAAAGAGCTGGGGTGCGGGGAGAGGGGTTGACATTGCAAAATGAGGGCTGTCAAGCTGACTGTGCTGCTGTTCTTGGACAATGATGAGCATTTTCTCATAGAAAGTTTTTGAATGTATTCTCTTGCTGCAGAATGCAGTGCGTCATAATCTTAGTCTTCACAAGTGTTTTGTGCGAGTAGAAAACGTTAAAGGGGCAGTATGGACAGTGGATGAACAAGAGTTCCAAAAACGAAGGCCACAAAAGATCAGTGGGTATGTCCACCATGTTTGAACTTCTTAGCCTAGCTTGGATCATGCTTACAGTTTAACGTAGAGGCTTTTGGCTGCTAGCTGGTGTTAGACCAACCACAGGTGGTTTCGCATTGTTTCAGTTAAGGGAAACCAAGACAAACATCTCATCACTACTGTTTGTATGCCCACCAGTACCCTGACCCTGCTTGCTTGGTGTTTGTTGCATCACATGCTAGTAGCTTTTAGGTGGCAATGCATATTAACCCTCACAAACCATTTGCTTATGCTTATTGCATTTTATTTTCTTTTTCCTTTTCCCTGTATTTGATGTCTGTTCTGTCCCCGATCCCGTGTCCCTTTGTTTCCACTTCATCTCCTTTGCTGCTGCTCTTGTCCCAGGGTGCCATTCGCACCAACCTCTCACTGCATAAGTGCTTTATCAGAGTAGAGGATGAGTTTGGGTCCTTTTGGACTGTTGATGATGAAGAGTTTAAACGTGGCCGTCATATTCAACGAGGCCGTCCTCGAAAATACTGCCCTGATGAAAACTTTGGCGAGCTTGTTGCACAGTAAGAGCTTTTACTTGCTTTAATTTTTTTTTCTGCTGTTGCTTTGCTTTGCATGATTTACCCATCTCATGTAGACTTGCATTTCACGAAATAGTGACATCACCTTTGCTGCTAAAGGAGCAAAAGTTTTAGTTGTTATGTGTGTATTTTGTGTGTCCTACTCTGATAATCCAAATGCCTATAATAATAACTCTACTTTGACATGTTTGTTATAGCACTGGTTTATAGCGCTACGTAACCTAAAATAATGATCCACACTAATGCAGATATGCTGCTGTAGATCTGTCAGGAAGACAGATATATGCCAGGAGGGGCTTCAGATAAGTTTGAATTCTGATATTTCCCTTTGCTTTCAATTGTATGCCTGGGTTTGCAACACTTTAATGGATTAACATTAAAAAAAAAAGGAGTGCAGTGAGACCATCTGTAACGATTACAAACAGCAGTGCATCCTGTGCCTGCAACAACCACACACAAATATTCCTGGGGTTCCCGAAGCAATTTTGTTTGACCTTTCCTTGAAGGCCATCTCTCCAGGACAGCTGATCCTTGCCGGTCCCTGTTGGAGAGGCTCTGTTATGACTTCTCTCACCATGCCTTACTCTCATGAAAAAAAGGAAAAAGTCCAATGAGCGTAAAACTTACTGGAGATGTTTTGCACTGGCACTTAGTAGGTTTTTCCCTACTTCCCTATTTTTAATGCCCACTAAAGAGTGGATAAGCTTGCCATACATTTTGCTCAAATCCACCTCCTTATTTAAACTTAAGATGACTAAAGCAAGAGTCTGAGATAGCACATCAGAACTGTTATTAGAATGGCCCTTAGGGCAGTGTGCTCCCCACCACTTGGCTGCAGAACAGCAGGACCAGCTGGTTTGCCTCCGTGCCACCTTTCTTCTTTCCCCATGTCCCAAACTGTTTGGGGCAGGAGTGCGGGCAGTGCCAGCCCTTTCCCCATCAGGAAATAATGTGGCTCAAAATCCACTCTTGTCAAGGTCCCCCATTGAGTTGCAAGGAATTCTGCTGCCAGTGACTTTGAGAACCATGTGCCATGCACAGTATTTTAAGTATTCCATGCTGCTTTTGGTCGTAGCCTCCTTACGATGGGCCTTTACGTGGTAACTGGCTCCCAGAAATGCTGAATATTGCAAAATTTCTCCTGAACGCACTAAAATGAGCAGAGATCCCGAGATGTGCTACTGACACAGGGTAGCAGAGCACATGGTGAGGTAACGTCACAGTATGATGATATTCCTTATTTAGTAAAGGCAAATATGTTAACTGTAGGCAAAAACTCTGATATTTTCTTTAAAGAAAAAGGGAAATGAAAGAGAACTTGTGTGGAAAAACAGTCTGAGCACTAGTTTTCTGGTGTGGGAGGAAGCGTTACATGCTTGAAATGTTCGCATAGAGGTTGGTTGCATTTAACTCTCCTTTTTATGTTTTTCTTATGCAGTAACCCTTCTCTTATTAAAAACATACAGACCAGCCACACCTACTGCACACCTCTCAATGCTGCTTTACAGGTAAGATTAATGACTGTAGCAAATATGCAACAGAGGCGTGTGTCTTCCCCACTCATTTCAAAATATATTAGCCTTGCTCTAATTAGATATTAAATTTTAATTCCGTTAAACTTTTTTCTTAAGTGCATAAAGCATCATAGTCCCTGGAGGCAAACACATATCAGGCTGCTTCAGCATTAGCTAGATGCTTAGCATTTTGAATATTGTGGCAAAAAAATTAAAAGTTCACTTATTAATATTTATCAGCAGTATCATAATTTCCATCCTCTTATTTCAGAATTTCACTTGAGGCAAAAATACCACAAGTGTAATTACTCTAGCACAGCTATTAATGTGCTGAATGATAGGATACTGTGCCACGTGACCTTCTATTGTTCATGGTTTTAAAGAGAAAGCAGATCATTTTTCCCCCTTTTCTTTTAAGGGCTATTTTTGCATATCTTCCTGTTGTTGTTAGAAAAATAAAAAATAAAAAATGTTGCAATTCCTATAGAAAAAAAAAAAAAGGGAATTTGTATTGGTTTCAACGACTGTAAGACAAAAATGTTGTTTTTCACAGTGTAGAAATGCACTTAGTGTTTGGTGCACTGTTAATAACCGGCACCCCGAAGGCGTGTGCTTCTCCAGACCCTTTTTCATGTACTGTTGATGAGGTTTGCTTTTTTTTTTTTGTCTCTACAAATTCTCGAGTCCATCTCAACAACCTCAGGTAATGTCAGGACTCAGCGACTGAACCAGAGGCACAGACACGTTACTGTGCCCTGGATTTGCAGGCTGTTGTGTTTGTGCCGCAGTCCAACCCCCATCCATACCATGGAAATGCAGCCAGGATGCAGCACCGCCTGTGGTTGTGTCCCCTCTGTGTGTGTGTTGAGGGTCACTTCTCCAGCAGCTCACTGGTGGCCATGGATGTTTGCTTGGGCCACCGCCTTCTGTAGAAGCTTTCGCAGGCTTCTCTTTTCCAAACCAGGAAGCAGATTATTAGGAGAAAAGTGATGTTCTGTGTTTCTTCTCGCGATCGGAGTTTATGCAGTAACTTCTGAAAAGCAAATGAAGGCATGTTTAAATGAAGCAACTGTAAATACCATTCATTAGTAACTTATTTTCCCTTGAGTCTTGTGAAGTGTGATTTTTAAAGACCGCTTTGTGTCTTGAATAGTATTAAGATTACAAGCACATTTTGCATTCATGAGGCTGAAAGGCAAAAAATGAAATGATCCTGCATTTCTTCACGTTGTTAACTATGTGACTAATTTCAATTAATACGCTTATCATACGGAACTGTTCATGTTTTATTTCTCAAACACGTGTCGTTGTCGTCATCTCCATCCATTCTTCTGTGATAAACCTCCAAACTGCCTCCCTTCCCCACCTTCCCTGGCAGAGGCACGTGCCCGTGGCCTCACATAGCATGGTAGGAACTTGACTCACAGAGAGAAGAGCCTGGGCCAGGTTTCTTCCTGCTTGCATGTCCCCTATAAAAAAAAAAAATAAGCAGGGGTGAGAAATCAAGCAATTCATTGCACTCAGACAGATCCTCCTTTGGGTTTTAAACAGATCAGTGGGTTCCTCTCTACTGGGTATACCGGGAAACTGGATCCCCTGGGATGCTTGTGGTACAGGGCATCTTGAGCAGAGCTGCGTCATGGGACCTCAGTGCACACTGACCTCCTGCTGCAGTCGCCTTCCCATATGTTTCTTTCTTTCCCTGTGGGGCGGCAGAACCACCCCTCTGACATCTCCTCCATCTGCTTTCCCTCACGGCTGTGCAAGGCAGGGGCACACAGCTCTCACCAGCACTGCCTTTTCCCAGCGGGTTGTCGAGAGCTTTCGTGCTCCCCAAACCACCCCCTCACCACTGTGATCATAGCGTGTACTCCTCGTGTCCCACCTCTCCCCCAAGAAACTGCTTTACTGCAATTACGACTTATCTTCACTGTTGGTGAAGAACTTAAGTCATTATTTTGCCAAGTGCAGGAAATGTGAACCATTCTTTGCATCCCCTCATCACAATGAGTTTGCCGGTTGTTGAATCAAGAAGATAAAAATAATCCTCCCTGTTAGAATAGCTTTTGTAATCATGTGTGACACATAGGGCTGCACATGGAGAGGTCAGCGTAAGGAGGAATAAAAGGGGCCGTGCCCCCAAAGATGCTGCAGGCAGAGCTGGCCATCCCTCAGCCTCTGTGTATGGGAACAGCTCTACTGGCCTGGATGGTGGTGAGCATGGAGCTTGGTCCCATGAATTAGGAGAGGAGGTCAACGTTCAGTGGGGAGAGGGTTTGTGTGAATCCCCTCCCGTGGGCAGGTTTGCATCACGCAGACCCGCAGTCAGATGGATTTTTTGACTCTGCAGCCAGCTGACCTCCCCCCAGCATGGGTTGAGCACAGCCGAGCCAGCATCTGTGGTCCTGGTGCTGACGCTGTCAGAAGGCAGCAGATGATGTTATCTGGACGTGGCTCGGTGAAGTGGTGAAATGTCCTTTGAGTTCCCTCAGCACCACAACCCCTAAGGCCTGCTGCCCTCCCCACACACACGGCCCCGCATAGCGCTGGGCTCCTTGGGGCTCCCGCAGTGCCTGGCTGGGCATGGGTCTGTGCTGCCAGCATGAGCTAATCCTGACATACAGTAAATATTAGCAGGCAGAGCGGTGGGAATCAGAAGGAAAATATTTAACAGTTCATTCTCTTTGTACAAAGATTTCCATTTAGAACGTGAACTGCGGTGTGCCTCTGTCTGGTGTTTCTTTAGAAGGGCGAAAAACCTCAGCGAAACGGTCACATCTGCAGTAGCGGGGTGGAAAGCTGGGTTGTTGATGCTTAGAAAGAGTGGGGGAAGATTTGTCAGAATTCATCAGATTCCCACTTTTCCAGTGGCAGGGCAGGACTGACAATTTCACATGGACTGGTTCGGCTCTCGGGTACATCAGTGCAGGCTGCACAAGAAAATCAGGCTCGGTAGCGTTGTCATCCTGCTGTGTGCCTGCCTGTGCTGGTAGGAAGGAGTTACCAGCCGAGCGAGTTCCAATTTTTTTCCTCATTAACCTTCATTAAAAACAAAGCCAAAAGCCAGACCTAAGCCACCAAAGAAAAAAAAAAAAAAGAGCCAACCCAAAGCCCCAATCATAATTTTGTGAAATGAAAATAGGAAAAGCACATTTTATTTTTCCAGGAGGTGTAATTCCAAACAGGGAATGGAAAGCTCCATTTCCACTCACAAGCCAGTGCAGCTATGAATGCATAAACCCAGATGTAAATTATGTTAAATTTCCCTTGGTGGAATCAGTGTAATACCTATCAGAAAGCACAATATTTAAAAAACTGGTAATTGCGAATAATGTAAATGTGGAGAATGTTTTGGAATAAGTGAGCGTGTTGTGCAGTGCATAAGAACGTTAGTCATGGCTCTTCATATGTTTGTTTGTGTCCTTGGCAGGCTTCAATGGCTGAGAACAGTATACCTCTATACACTACTGCTTCCATGGGAAATCCCACTCTGGGCAACCTAGCCAACGTGATGAGGGAAGAGCTTAATGGTGCAATGGAGCATACGAACAGTAATGGGAGTGACAGTAGTCCAGGACGTTCCCCTATGCAAGCAATGTGAGTATGGCAGAGCCGCACGCGCTGGTGGAGGCGTTGTCTTATCTGCTGGAGTGTGACTGTGGAGGTTCTTGGTGTGATCTGGGGAGGTGCTTTGGCTAAGGAGAACATAAAAGGGCCATTTACCAACTTTCACATAAAGGAATCAGCACAATCCAGTCTGACAAGCACATGGGACTGTAAAATTGTTAACTCATTTGTAATTCCCTTCTTTAAACCTTGGGCCGTGGGGTTGCTATACCTCTTAGGCAACTGCGTTTCTCAGAGGAAGGACTGGTGCTTCCCTCCCCTTCGGAGCACACGGCAAGCGTGCCTGTGGGGCCGGGCTGGGAAATGGGCCTGTTGGGCAGGTTTGACAAACACTTGATGCACAACAGTCTCGCTCAGCATTAATGATGGCACACGTGAAGGTCTGCATGATTTATAGATTGCTCTTAAAATATCAAAAGGAAAATTAATAGGAGCATTATAGCAACAGACGGCAGTATAATGAGTGCATATATAACCGCATGAAGTAATGGGGGATTGCTGTCCCTGCTCAACGTGAATGGCACCAGGGCAGCAGCTCGCTCAGGAAAGGGTAAGGCAGGAAGGGTGTGATGCCCCTATGGGTGTGCTCAGTATTTATGGGGTGATGGAGTGAGTTTGCAAAGCTGTAAATTCCCCCCTCCCCTCGGATTGCATACCAGATAATTGGCAGCTGGCAAGGGAGCCAGAGTTTATACGTCTTGCAGTTCTCAAATGTGAAAAAGTACCTCAACTACCTGTGCGAGTAGCTGTGCTCAGGAGCCCACTGCCATCCCGCTGCTGGTTCGTTAGAATGGGCCGCAGAATTACTGGCTGCCTCGCCACAGCTCACATTACACATTAAAAAGAGAACTAATTTGTCGTCTTTCACTTCAAAGTAATTTGAATAAGGGATTTACAAAAGTAAGTCTAAATCAAAAAGTAGAAAACATTAACCTAATACCACTGTAGTAATTAGTTGTGAAACTAATTAGCATTTAATGGCAAAAAAGTTTCCCACCTGCATAATGTGTTGTCAGAGGGGAGGGGGGCACGGAGGAATCTGAAGCTCTGGGTGCTTTGATATCGCAGCATTTTAAATCAGCGCACAATGTGCTTTGAAAAAAAACATCTTTAAAGATGGCAACATTCATTTTTAATTAATAATTAATTTTAAACATTGTCTTTTACCATTTACTTCAAAACATTCAAATCATCTGTTTAGCTTTTCCAGTGGTTGTTTGTGCAGTATTAATTATCTCTCCCAAAGTCGCATTACGTGACACGCTTCCCGTCGATCAGAAGCAGATTCATCTTGAGGCACTTTGAGTCACAGTTTGTTATCCTCTGCCCGTGACCACGCAGGGCCGGAGTGGAGGAGGAGCACAGGGACGTGGGTTTTCTCCAGAAATGAGGCTTCTCCCAAGGGTTTCTCCTGGCCTAACAGACAGGGACAAATGTTTCTGATGTTGCGTTAATCCAAGTAATTATTTTTTGTGAGTTCAAGGCTGGAGAAGTTCGTGCACTTCTCGTTCCACCTAAGGTTTCGTTGTCTTTGAAGAGACTGTGAGGGGGGGAAGTAACCGAGTTGAAGCAGGCTAGGACATTTTCCAGAACTGTGCATAGCCGTGGCCTTTGTTGCACTTAATAATCATCTCTTAGCACATTGATACCAAGGTGAGGGGCACCGAACAAATACTGGAGAGAGAGGAGGAGGGGGGGAGGGATGCCTCATTTTCATTATTCACCAGAAAATCCAATTTTCTGTTGTAATATGGAAATGATTGTTTCCTGAGTGTTTTCATTTTCTCAGAATTGATAATATATGTGTTCTCTGCTGAACATTTCTTTTTGCTTAAGTAAAACGTGGCGAGGTGATGTTCCAATCCCAGTCTGTGAGCTTGCCCATTAAAATGGTGTTTCTAAGTAGTAGGAAGGGATCTAAAGCCAGAACACCATTCAAATGCCTCAAGTTTGCCCTGTTTAGTAAATAAAATCCAGAGTCAACAGGGGATTTCCAGAAGCTGTGCAACCCCTGACTGTCAGTGAGCGTGCTTTGGTAGCGACGTTTCCAGTCTTTTTCTCGGTGCAGATTGCCTTGTCCCAATGCAAATGATTTTTTAAACAATTTCAGTATATTAAAATAAATCAAGCTTTAAACTTTATTGTAAGGTTTAGAGGACCTTGTTAACATGACAGCTAAGAAGTCTAACACTTTAGCTGAAGTCTTATTACCACTCATTCGTTTCCTTTTTATGACACATTGAACCACAGCTAGGTGGTTGTTTTTTTTTTTCCCCTCTCCCTCCTTTTGAAACACTAGAAAGTAGTCGCATAATTACAGCTTGGGGACATAACACTTTCATCCTGATATGCTCCAAAGGTAGCCACAAAGCAAACTACTCCATGCTGTGTGCACCACCAGAACTCAGTGGCTTTAAACAACAGTCAGCTTTATTAAAAACTCCTCTGTTCCCAGAGTGGACAAACAAAAGAATTACTCAGATGTGAAAAGAAGGGGAATCAGTGTTCAGCAAGGTTATTTATTGTTAACCCCTTCTGGAGTCTTAGGCATCCACTTAAAAGGAATGGGCTGAAATGCTGCTGATACAAAAAAGAAATAGGAAACCCTTTCTTTTTTTGTTTTTCTTTCTTTTCCCTCCTTTCTTGTTTTTTTGTTTTTTGGGGGGGTTTTTTGGTTGTTTTTTGCCTAGCCCAGCATTTACCTTTTTTGTAGTTTAGAGGTAGTAGTTTCTCTTCCCCCCTGGTAAGGAGGTGGTAAATAGAGATTCAGACATACTTGAAAGATGTGAAAATCTCCCTTTGCCTTTGAGCTTACTTTAACAGAATGTTGTCAAGTTGCTCTGAAACGTTTGAGCAAAATCCTGGATTCGATCAGGTCTCTTCCTCGCATGCCACTTTGTGGTTACAACTGACAGAGGACGCAAGGAGATGAATTATTTTTGTATTCCATGCAAATCCCTCCCAGGGGGGTTGCATTACCCAGATCACCCTCTTAATGTGGGGGATGGAATCCTTCCAGGCTCACTGTCTGATGTCTGTCCAACACGTGAGCCCTGTAGGAGGACATTGTGGCCGTGCCCCATGGCTTTGTGGGCCCCTCTGCCTTGTCTCGCTCAGGGTCGAGCAGCATAAGTTCTTTGCTCACTTTGATTTTCAGTCCTTAAGTTTTGCTTTTGACTTCTGGGAGCTGAACCAAACCTCAAAGAAAAACTCAGTTAGAACCACCTGGTTTCACCTGCTTTCATAACAATACCAGAAGGTGGTCAGAGTTTGCTGTGGAAAGGTTCAGAGGCCTTTCAAGGAGCTTTCACAGAATTTCGGGTTCTTGTGAGCACAGCGGTCACCGGCCATATCTGGTGGTGCCCGTTTGTTCCTACCCAGCAGGTAGGAGGTTGTGATGGGAGACCAAGATATGGCCCCTGTGTCCATTGTGAGAAACGCATTCTGCTCTTACCTTGGAAAATGTTTGGTCTGCATTTCCAAAAATAATAATTAAAAAGCAAAAACAAGCATGGCAGTAACATCAATACCAGAAGGGCAGCAAACATGACCTAAATTAAAACAGCAGTAAAAGAGGTCCCTGCCATAAAGGCCGAGTAGCGCTCACTTCATCCGTCTGTGCGCATCGCCATTCTTTCCCTATTTCTCCTGTTTTTCATTCCCCTTTTTCTCCCAAGCGAGGGCCCCACAGGCCATTCATAATGGAAGTTTTTCTAGTTGCAGCTAATCAGCATGGTTTCACGTTTGTGCAGCCATGAGCCGCTGGGACACTCAGCACTTGTCCACCTTGGCAACTGCGAGCAAGATGCTGTATGTGCAGCACTGGTAGCTCTTACTGCTTTTAGCCCCCAAGACTGGAATTGTCTCTTCCTCCTCTTTTTTTCCCCTTCTTTTTCTGAAATTGGCACAAGAGCTGGTGATAGAACACGTATTTGTAAACTGGAAGGAAGAAGGTATGTGTGCACAGATGCAGTAGCAACCCTTCTTTTGGTTGGGTGGGCAGGAAGGTGCAGTTAATACCGAAGTATTGACCTAGCCCTTTCAGCACTCAGGAAGTTGAAATATGCAGGGACTTGAAAGACATTCACATCTCACATTAGAGATGCGTGTAGTCAGCAAGTTAGATCCATCCCCAACTGAATTAAATAAATAGGGTGCTTTGAGCACAGTACAGACAAACAGCTGGTTCTCTCTGGTCTCCTGAAACAGGCAGAGTTACCTTTGGCTTGTGTGCTAGGTGCAGAGTACATTTCCCTGTTCCACGATTTATTCTTCCTGCCTGTCAGTGCAGCCGAGTACAGAAAGTACTGCCATTCTATCTACACAAAGCGTGCAATAAAATACAGCTATTTTAAATCATTTTAAGGCAGAGCGTGCAAGGAAGGAAAAGTTCTTACAGGGGGTGTTTGCACTCAGATGTTTTCAAGTAGTCGACGTGAAAGGGTTAAATTAGCCTGCCTGGAAAAAAAAGAACAGGACTCTAGGAGGTGGATATCAACTCAATGAGAGACAGAGTGGGACTTGAACTCATTAACACTTTATTTTAAGGGATTGCCTACAACATCAATTATTTAGGAAGCAAACAGGGTCTCCATTGCTGTGTCGCATTATTAATACTTGGTAATGTCAATAAAATCCTACTTTCCTATAAAGTCCCACCAACAAGACACTATTGACTCACATGGCTATTTTACATTTCAAAAGCTGCCGAACACAAAAAGAAAAGGTAATTTGTATTTGTATAGGATTTGTTGTAAATATGATTTACGAACAACATTTTTCAATTGTTATCATACCCGTTTTGAATGACCAAGCCCCGTTCCCCTGCGGGTTATTCATGTGCTGTGCCATAATGAGAAATTTGGCAGATCTCATCTCTTTAGTACATCCTTGTGCCCACCGTGAGCTGGGGATCATGTTCTGCCTTGTTTACAGCTGACAGTGTTATTATTCTCGTTAGGACTGTGCTTTCTTATCATATTGTTGTGTTGAGCGAGCCTTTTCCTCTCTGTTTGTGTTTCCTGGCAGGGCTTTTCTTCCCTTATTGACAGTTTGTAAAAATATGCATTAATTTGGAGTTTAAAGCATGTATCATGGTGTCTCTTTGCTGTGTTTGCTTGAAGTTGATTAATGATAGAACCTCACTTGGGGTCGTCCTCTGGAGAGTTGTCTCACAGGTTCTGCATGTTAACGAGCGACGCCGCACACACAGTGCAGTGATTAGCCCAACCTCCGCCAGCTTGGCGGGCCGGCAGCCCGCTCCTTTGCTTTTTGGGTGCTTATTCCGCTTATTTATCCAAAGATTGTATTCCTCAACTTAACATGTCAGCTGAGAGCACTTTCTCTCGATGCCAAGACTGAGGGCCCATCAAGGTGCTCGTCCCGTTTCCCCCGGGAGGCCGAGCGGCGGAGCGCAGCCTTCACAGCCCGGCTGCACGTTCAGGCTCTGCTCCTCAGCGCCCTGCAGCTCCGAGGGCCCCAGCCGCCCCGCATTGCTGCCCAGCCCCCCGAGCTGTCAGAGCCGTGTTGGAACGAGCAGCTCGCTGAGTGACCGTGTTTTTGTTTCTCCAGGCACCCCGTGCATGTCAAAGAAGAACCGCTAGATCCAGATGAAAATGAAGGCCCGCTCTCCTTAGTGACAACAGCCAACCACAGTCCAGATTTTGATCACGACAGAGATTATGAAGACGAACCTGTAAATGAGGACATAGAATGAGTATGTCTGACGTCATCATCCTGAGAATGAAGATGGGAAGAACACGTCAAACCTAGCTGTGAAATCTCTCCATTGTTGTACAGTCTGGAGGATTCTCAGTCCGCTTTGACAACTATGAAACATGTTAACTCTTAGTGCCATCAAGTATCCCATTTGGGAGTATTTTTGATTTTTCTACTTTTTGTTGAAAAAAGGAATTTGTACTCTGTGCATTGGATGGACTTGTTTGGTACTTGGGATTTTCCTCTCTTACAGTCAACGTCAGTGTTGTAAATTTGCTAAACTGATTCACTTACATTTAGCAGCCAACTGTGGACTGCAGGTCCTGCCAATTTTGGACACTTGAGGACATCAAACTGAGCATGTACACCAGAACTGCAGATCAAGTCTTTGCCCAGATTTTAAGGATTCCAATGGACAACATATTTGCACAGTACTGCATGTTGATTATCACTGCCTTTACTCCATTTTGTTGTTTTTCGGGTTTTTTGTTTTGGTTTGGGTTTTTTTTTGTTTTTTTTTGTTTTGTTTTGTTTTGTTTTTTGTTTTGCTTCCATTTGGGATGGGGAAGGCCTGTGTGTGCACGTGTGTGGATATGTGTGTGTGCGTGTGAGCGTGTCTATCGGGGAGGGGTTAAAAAGAAAAAATTATCCCAAACTTTTTAATGTATTGCTTTTATTCCCCCGCCCCACTTCTCCTCTACCATTTTAAGTTCTGACCTCAGGCCTCATCTGGGCCCAGGGCCTCTCGGAGGCTTCAACGTTTTCTGTACTTTGTGATGAATGTTAATAGGTGTTTTTATTATACGAAGCTGAATGTCATTGAATTGTTTGTAGTTTTTTCTGTCATTCATTCCAGTTTCCTTCAGATGCCACCATGTTTTCTTTAGCTGTGGAAAACATTCCATTTCGGTGTCTCTATTTTTGTTGTTGTTTTTTGAAGAGGTCCCAAATGCTGCACTATACATGTGGAAGGGTTGTCCAACGGAGAGAGAGAAACGAAGTACTGCAAGAATGAGAATGAATGGCAGATGAACATAGAAACACTGTAGGAAGCAACACAGATTCATTCCGCAAAGCAGTATTTTTTTTGTTGTTGTCGTTTTGGGTTGGTTTTTATTTTGAGATTTCTTTTTTGGCAGCAATGGTGAATATTAGCAAATGCCACAAAATGGAACAGCACAAAGAAATGTATGCAGCACCAACAGAATTCACTTTTATTAGAGGATGGATAGTACAGTGGCAGGCTCTCGGTTGTTTAACACGAGTTTTAATGGGTCAACAAATCTTTCTGGAATATCTAAGATTACTGAGATGGGCACCTATACATTTATTATGACTTTTTTTTTTCTTTTTGCATTTGCATTGGCAAATAGTGGTTGGAAAGATGACTTCATTAAATTGTTATTGTACGTGGCGATGTTTCACGGTTAAACATCAGTTCAGGATTGCTTGGTGGCATTAATCTGTTTGAATACAAATTAGATTTCAGATTGAACTTGTTACAGGAGTTAATAAGGACAGAGCCCCACTAATGCTGAAGTGTTAATTTCAACTGTGCAAATCCAGTACTGCGGTTACGATTGTTATGCAATATTACACCAGCCAGTATGGAAACCTCACCGTAGGAAACGGGAAATACAGGAGAGAATTCGCACTGGGGCTTGTTAGGCACGACTGGCGATGCTCTTCAAGGCAAACATGATATGCAGAATTTGTTGCTATAGGTCAGTAAACCTTGGTCACCAAACACCTAAACGTTTTCGTTCTGCAACCACTTTTCCGTCACTCATTTATTTATGTAGGACTGTAGCTTTTTTATTATTTCAAAAAGCCTTTCAGAGCTTAATTTATATTCTTCTTTGTACCTTTTTTTTTTTTTTTCCTAAAATTACCAAAGATATTACACAAAGGTAAATTATGTTCTCTGTTATATGCTTTATCTTGTGAAGCCAAATATCCTCTTATTGTTGATCAAAGGAGGTTGAAGAATTTAGAGGGAAATGACAAGCTGTGGGCTATTGCTAACCTGAGAGGGAAACTGCTCCTTTATTCTAGAACATTTAGAAGGCCAAGTAGATGTCTGAACCAAAGTTGTTACTTTTTATTTGTAGTTCTTTACAGTGACCAAAATGAAATTCTGTAAAGAGGAAGGGAGGAGAGCTTTTGAGGCTAAAACCAGGAAACAGTGTTACTGGGGACGCTAGGGATGGGAGCTGAGAAAGCGAAGACGCAGTTATTTTGCAGAGAATTAGGGTATCAGATAAAGGAGACAGTTTATTAAAATGCAGAAGAGAACAGAAAAGCTCCCACAATTTAACTGGACCACATAATAGTATTTCTAGTTTTGAAAAGAAAAAATCATAATAATAATAATAACTAATTTGGTCTTTGGTTCTACAGATTGTGTGCCACTTCTGTTTCGGGATCGTGCTAGGATGACTGCTTTCATTTTGGTTGATCTTGGCAAATTTGCTCAGTTTTGTTTAGTTTTCGGTCAGCATTTTTCATAAAGAACGAACACTCCTGTCCACTCATAAGCTTTGGTACAAGAAATTTTATTGGCAGTTACTTTTATAAAACTCAGCTCTGCTTTCTGTTAGGAAAAAAGAAAAAGGAAAAAAAAAAAAAAGAAAAAAAAAAAAAAGAGAGAGAAACGGGGGAAAAAAAACAAAAGAAAAGAAAAGAAAAGAAAAAAAAAAAAAAGGGCAGTCTGTGGTCATTTGAAACATTTATTTTTCTTTAAATTATCTCCAGGCAGCTTCGTGCCGTGCCGGCGGTAGCCAGACAGGGATGGCGAGAATTGAGCCCTGTCCTTCTAAACTGAGTGGTTTGCTGGTTAGTTGGGTATTCAGAAGGGGACAAAAATCCGGTAGATTAGTTCATTCTCAGCATGTGTAGCTAGACATGAGTAAAGATAACAGCATGAGAAACTGTTAGTACGCATACCTCAGTCCGAACTGTTAGGGAATGAGTAAATAAAAAATACATTTCACTCAGTTGCACTTAGTTGTATGTCTTGCATGCTTAGTCTAAAGACTGTAGCAAAAATATTAAAAAAAAAAAAAAAAAAAAAAAAAAAAGGAAAAAAAGCGGAAAAAAAAAAAGGAATAAAAAATTAGATTTTAACCTATCTGGCAGGTGTCGCAGCCTTGCAGAAGAACCAACTGAAAATCTCAGGCTTTACATCGAGCAAACTTCACTATGATTTTTACAGTTCCGATTCTGTATCCCTTTGGATATACGGTTGCTTCTTTAGGGAGGGGTTTCCTATGTTGTACATATATATCCCACTGTGTCTGTGTGAGCCTTTGTCTTGGGGGGTGGGGAGGGTGGAAAAGGTGGCGAGGTCCTTTTTTTTTAGATACTGTTCCTCAAAAGGAATAAATGCAGACCTGTTTGTCAAAACACCTTTTGCTTTTTGTGCAACTGCTTTATATTAACTATACTAAAAAAAAAATAGCTTTGAAAAAAAAAAAAAACTACTGTATGTAATGGAATTGCAGAATACGCTGCACATGTATTTTATTTAGTTATCCTTGCTTTAAGAATATTGGATGACATTTGCTGACATGTGGGAGAAAATCCCTGACTTTTTTTTTTTTTTTTCCAGCTTTTAAATTGTAACATAGTTGACAGATTTTTTTTTTTTTCCTCTCTCTTGTTATCATGGATCGAAGCATTTTTGTACAGTTTTTGTGTTGAAGCTGTTTTTTGGTTTATTTCGTTTTGGGTTTGTTTGTTTTGATACTTTCCCACCCCTTCTGTTATCTTACCACTGCCTTTTCTGGCTGTCTCCAACAAAGTTCATATATTTGAAAGGTTAAAAAAAAAAAAAAAAAAATCATTAAAAAAAAAGAAAAAAAGAAAAAAAAAAGAAAAAAAAAAGTTTTTCTCCTGCTGCAGTAAATATTTTGCATGATGAGTTCCAGGGTCACACTTTCAAAGTTTATCAGTGAAGTAGTGATGAATAACGGGGGAGTGTCAAACTATTGAACTTTTTGTATAAAAACAAACAAAAAACTTTACAAGGTGCCAAGATGTAAAGACAATTTGTTACATGTTTTTTTTCTCAAAGAAAAGCGTACATTATGAAAGTAGTACCATGTATCAGGTAAATCGCTGTCAGGAATGAGAGTCAAAGCCTTCCTTGTCCACAAAACCAAGTTTGTAAATGTAAAACCTGTTAGGTTTCTGCATTCGACTAGAAGTGAAATGAAAAAATCAAGGCTTATGTAGAGTAAGTGACCACAAAAGAGGACCTTTTTTTGATTCTCACTCGCAAGAGTCCGGCAAGAGTTCCTGGAATGCCCCAATTCTGGAGCCCCGACTTCAGGGAGAGACCGGGGCGGGGGTTCTCATCCTACAAATATTGCAGATCATTAGATATTTTATATATATACATACATAAATATATATATATATAAAGTTTTTAAAAATAATTTTGAACTATTGTAGTTTTCAGATTGCCAATATTCTCACGCTCATTATAGCATGGAAAAAAGAAAAAAAAAGAAAAAAAAAAAAAAAAGCGTTTAAACTCTTTTGAAATCCTTTGGTACCTTTTGTTAATGAACTCAGATTGAGTTTTTAGATGTTTCAGAAGCAATTTAGTATTCTAGTCTTGCGAGGTGAACTTGCAGTCATGACTGCATTTTAACGGACCCAGAACAGGTAACAAACTATCTTCTACCCATAAGCCTTGATGAAAATGGTACAGTCCAGACTGTTAGCATGGTGCTTCGTGTGTATGTGCTGCCAGTAACAAGATTTTTTTTTTTTTTCTTTTGATAAGGCATAAAAGAAACTCATTCCTTACATCAACTGTAATTCCATCATTCCATGTCTGTTGATACAGACAATAAAAAATGTTGTGTAGTCAGTACTAATTACTGACATTATAGCATTCTCAAATGCAATAAAAATGCTGGTTGTTCACACTGGTAATGCAAGTTGCCATGTCCTAAGTTTTTTTGGTTTTGTTTTTGGTTTGTTTCTCCTCCCTCCCGGCTCCGTGTCACATCCCCAGCAGCCCCACAGCAGACCCTATGGAGGCCTGCTCACCCCTCACCCTGTCCCTGCCCATCCAACACGCAGTCCATCGCGCCCTTGGGGCCTCCCCAACCACGCTGAGTTGCAAGCTTTTAGCTGCAGTTTCCTGGCTGGACAGGGAGCTCGTTCAGGCCTTGAGCGCTGGATCTGAGGAGGATGCCATCGTATGGAAGAATTCATCTGCTATCCAAGCAAGTCCATCGGAGTTTGCCTGTTTGGTTCCTGGGCAGCTGGGGGTATTTGCCTTCTCGATGGGCTCAACTTCAAAGGTGGAAGCGTGAAAAAAGGGTTTGGTTCCTAATCTTGCAAATCCTCCCCAGTGCAGTTCCTTAATGGGAGCTGGACTGGACGGTTCCTCCTGGCTTCAGCAGGAAGGGCTTGGCAGGTGCTGTATGTACACAGAACGGGCTGCAAGATGGATCTCAGTCCACACCACCATGAGAACAACGTTCCGAGTTGTGCTGTCACCTGAGACAAACTTTGAGAGGAAAAACCCACCTTTTTTTTTTTTTTTTTTTTTGAAGTACACTTTTATTTTCTTCGTCAAGTTTTATAAAGAAAAATAAAATGTTTAATAACTAGCATTAGCAGTAAACCAGAATTTCAGAGGAGGGATTTTTTCATGAATAATTCATTAAAATTTCACATCTGCAAGATTAGTCATCCAAATAAAATGCTAATGTCAAAAACATGCACCGTCTATAATATTCTCATCAAGAAATCTTTTTGCATATAATGATAAATGCTTAAATTAGTACAAATGATTTTATAAAAATATTCTATCATAAAATTATACCAGATAACTGCTTTTTTTTTTTGCTTTTTTTTTTTTTTTTTGAGGGGGAGGGGGAAAATCTTGCACACTCATTACAACATGTCTCAAAATTGTATTGATGGGTGGATTTTGCTAATGAAAAATGCAGAGGATAGGATTTGAGTTAGGTCACGTATCGCTCTTTTATCACTAGTGAAGTTTTAGTACATGGGAGAGGTCTTGCTTTTGTAGTTGAGAAAACATTCCTACGTCACTGGCAGAAGAGTGTTTATTTTGGAAGGAGTGCTCTGTGTCTCCAAAGCACGGGTGGTGGGGTCAGCTCCAGGTAGAGGAACATGGCCTGGGGGGATCTCAGCCCCTTGGATGAGGATGCTTGTCCCCATAGTGGTCACCGTGGTTTTGCACAGACCAGGAGGGGGTCCAGCCTGAAGACAGCCATGGCCTAGCACGGGAGCTGGAGGCCCAGCACAGCATGGTGCTCGCTGTGCTTTGTGCATACAGCTGCTGATGAGCTGCATAACGCCCTCTGACCTGGGCTGTGATGGCAAAGGACGGCAGGTTTCACAGCAGTGGCCTGATGGAAGGAACAACCAACTGTTGGTGCTGTTCACTCCCACAGAGACGCGCCCTGCAGCACAACAAACTCTAATTAGCCCTTTTAACCTAGTAAACAGGCTGCGGCCCCAGTGATGATGTTAAACGTTGGTTTAATAGCGAGTTAGTCGGGTCATTGCTCAAATTCCTTGCAGAGGAGGTGAGCTCTGCCCTTCACCCAACTGCCATGATGGTGGTGGTGACAACTTCATGGCCAATACTGCCACTGTGACTGGTGACGTCCCCTTCGTGCCATACACGTGTCCCTGCTCACCCTGTAACTCTTTGTCCCCATCTGCCATTACACCTGGTAGAGGCCCTCTCCCTGCCCCATTTTATCGGCTCCATTAGGCAGATGCAAAGCACTTGGGCTGGAAATAGTCAACAGCATTGCGCAGAGTGTTTAACCCAAAACAGCCCTTCCTCCAATCTTACTCAACAGGGAATTCCCCTATCTGGAAAAAGAGAAATGGAAACACCACCCCTGTGGCTGGAGCTGCATCTTCATTTGTTTGGAAGCCCTCAGCAGCCATTTTTGATGCATCTCAGAAGCCTAAAAAATGTTGTTTTTTTTTTTTTTCTTCAAGCAATAATGGTAATTTGAAGGTAACCGTCCTTTCAAGGATTAATTCCAGCCAAAGCAATAACCATTATTTACCAGAGTTTGACATTTTTATCACTCATCATATTAGCAAATTTCCATTGAAAATGCTAAAATGGTTCGTCATAAGGCACATAACTGCTTTGGCTGTAAAAATGACCAACACAAGTGCCTGTACTCAAACATTAAATTATACTGTAATTAATAAAGACAGTTAAACTGTCTACTAGCAACAGCAATTTAGGTAACCACATTTGATCGGCTATAAATTGTAACTACATTAAAATTCCAGAAATATTAGCAATATGGATTACTTGATGGAAATAGGTGCTGATCACCAACACTCCTATTTTACAACGGAAGCACAGGTCATGTTGGCCACAAAACCGTGGGCGAAGATCAAGGCTGAGTACTTTTAATCTTGTGAAACAAGCAATTACAAATAGTTGCATCGATTTGTTAAAAAGCTTTAGGTGACATAAATTGTTTCCTGTTTAGCTTATTGCTCTGATACATAAATGTCACCCAGTATAATATTAATTAGGGTCACAGAACAACAAGGGTCGGGTGATATAGTGTGCCATCACAGATGTGTCAATGCTTTGTGCAAGATGGGGAAGGCGAGAAAAGCTCCACTGCAGCGCCCAGCTCCTAATTTTACGCGATGACAAAGGAAAGTAAAGGAAACCGTGTTTTAATATGTGAAGTAATTACTTTAGTACCAGTATAATTTTACGGTTTAGGATAAATTACAATGTTTTCATTCTCGTGCTCTTGCCACATAACATAAAACTCCACATATAGCATCAATAAAATAGAATACTGTTTATAAAGTCTTTCTGCTGCACAAGACCAACACTATTTCTCCCAGCACATGGAAACTAAGCACACATTGCAGTCTGGTGTGTGTTTCTACACTTAATTTTTTTTTTAAACCCCAAAACGGGCTGTGCAGGTTATTTACTTAACATAAATCAAATGTATCATACACACTGTTTCTTTGGATTGGCATAGAACTTAGAAAAATACAGTAAGATTCTGAAAAATCTGGAGAAAATTTATTAAATATGATTTTTACTGTAATAGAATATTAATGTAACCCAATGCTCATTTCCCATTAAGTTGATCCCTTTTTAATACACACATGCTTTTTATTATTTTGCACTCATGCGAAAATTCCACATTCAGAGAGTTTCCATCTCCTTAGGAATGTCTCTGGCAAAGGCACAGTAAGAAATCTTGAACCGAGGAAAAAAAAAAACAAACCAGACAGCAAATATCGACCGATAAGATGTGGCAACGCGCTGATGAACTGAAGCAAAAGCCGATGATATAATAAAGGGTAAAAAGGCATTCAGCACTGCGAGGGGAACAGGAGAAACAATTACACTCCAAATCCCTCCTTCTCGCTGCCACTGTACCACAGCACAGATGAAAATGTTTGATTTGCAACATAAAAGATTCATTAATTACCACTTGAATATTTAAAGCTATTTTGCAGACTAACAGAGGTAGATAAAGCACTGAATTAAAACCTCTAATAAAATTGTAAAAATATTTCTGCAAGTTTACCGGCGTTGCGATTCCTCCCGGTTTTGGGAGCCAGGCTTGGCGCGTTGCAGAATGGATTCTTTCTCTTTTTTTCAAGTGGGTATTTGAAGTACGATGGTGCAATTGCACTGCGCTATTTGTCTCTCGTTTCCAAATGTTTACCAGATACTTACTGGGAATCTCGCTCTTCACATGTGGTCGCCCTTTGTGGGAGAAGTAGCTGCTACAAAACAATACAGCGAGCGACGTGTGTGTTTGAGCCATACATTCATTTTAATACATTTCCATATACAGTAAAAACTCGTCTAGTCATAAGTCTGCCATAATACTCTCTCTGATATGAGACAGTTGTGCTTTGTGGAGGGAAAAAAAAAAAATCTGTTAATCCTATTATAATTACCCTTGTTAGACTTAAAAAAATAAAATAAAATAAAATTGGAGCAGTATCATTTTCTGCAAGGGTGGAGGGCTCAGCAGATCGCAGGAATGTGCATTGCAGAGAGCATCTCTGTAACTGCACAGCGCTCCCTGGATTTGTACCAGGAGGCCTGAGCAGTGAGCCTGGGGCTGAGGGAATCTCCTGTGTTACTGATTGCAAAGGATGTGCCGTCCTTGTACACCCAAAAAGAATAATGCAAACTATATATATTTTGTATATATGTGTATATTTGCACCACTTCTGCCTGTTGCCTACACGGTACTTCAGCCTAGCCTCGAAGCATTGTGATCCCCACTTGCCAGTTGATATAGAATCATAGAACCATGAAGGCTGGAAAAGAGCTCTAAGATCATCCAGTCCTACCGCCCCCCTGCTACCAATATTGCCCACTAACCATGTCCCTTAGCACACCTATCCTTGCCTTATCACCTCCAGGGACAGTGGCTCCTCGACCTCCCATTCCAGTGCCTGACCGCTCTTTCAGAGAAGAAATTCTTCCTAATATCCAACCCAATCCTCCCCTGGCACAGTTTAAGGCCATTTGCTCTTGTCCTATACACTGAAGACCTCAACTTGACACTGAGCAATCACATTTATACCTCTTTGCATTCGGTTGACATTTGTTGTTGTTGTTTTATAAGTAACGTTCTGTTTTTAAGCAAATGAAAATTTGTGATCCACAACAGTGCAGTGAGGACTGCAGGAGGAGGGTTGAAAGCTGAAGTCGTAGCTCTTTCAACAGTATGTTAACAACCACGAGTAGAGCCAAAGTGTATGAATTTAATAAGAGAAGAACAGTTACAGTTCTCTCTCACTGTCATTAATTTTATGCAATTGGCCAAGGAAATGCAAAGAAAAATGTCCAGTTATATTTGGATATTCCCTTTACACAACTGTTCCTGTTGTAATTACCAAGCGTCCACTCCAATTAAATGGATGTTGAGAGTATTGCAGTGGCTCTGTGTGGGAGATGTGCACTTTCAGATGTTACTGTTGGCTAAGAGTGACTGATGAGGCACTGCAAAAGGAGCATGGCTATGGGCATCCTCAACCTGGGCTCCATCTTCACAGGCAAACAATAACATTCACCTTGCCAGAAAGGAAAGGGCGTTCTCACAGTAATTCAGGCCCTGTCCTTTTCTATTTATTTTTGTAAAGTTGATTTCAAATTTTCTTTTTGGACCATTCTCCTTAGTTCTTTTTAATTTGTGCTGAGCATGGCAAGAGCTGTTTGTACCATAGACCTCAACACAGAGCTGATTGGGTCCAGTGCGAGAACCTATGGCTCATTTACTGTGCGTGAAAATGGATTTCTCCTGGCAGTCTGTAAATATATGTGTATATACACCCAAATATGCTTTTTGTATGCTTTTTGATATGGAAGTGAAGTTATGCTATAGGAGCCCTGGTACTACTGCTTTCCTTGACACCCCATAGGAGGTGCATCATTAATTAATGAGAGATAAGAGCTGCCCTAAGTTGTCAATGGCTCGTACCCATCTTTACCTTAAATGCTGTGAGTAGACCTCGAGTACTCCAATAGCAAACATGTATTCTTATCCATCATATTTTCGGCTTTGTTACCTTTGTAGGATGCAGGAAGGGAAAACTGTGTTCAGTGCCCATGATATCTATTGAAAACAAAAATACGAAAAATAAGAAGTAGAGCTTTTAATTATTTTGGCGAGTACCAGGGTTTAGTTTTAATTAAGTGCTCCGTTTATATATTTTTTTTCCTGTTTCCTAGACATGCTGGACAGACTTGTACTGTATAGAATTGCACAGACAGAACTCTGGAGCACCTTCCAACACAGGACGCTGGTGCCTCGTGCTCACCCATGCTATTCTTAAATACTGCTACTCTGCTGCATGCTCACAGCTTCTCCCTGGCACCTTGTGCCATTTGGGGTGTTCTCACCTGTTTACCACACAGTGAGTGCTGGCAAACTCAAAACAAAAACACCTGATAAAAATCAAATACTACACTGCTAACTGCAAAGTTCATTTCTCCTCAGAAGTCCTTCTTTAATTACAAAACCCGCATAACCCATTTCCTTTGGTGTGCAGAAAGGTGTGTAATTAAACTATCAGCATAATACCTTTCTACATGTAAAACCCGCACTTATGAACTTTAACTGCAGAATAAAAACTCCTATTACATGACCATTAAGTATTATGAATAAAGCAAGTCATTGTAGTACTTGATTAATTTTTATGCACTAAGCATTGTGTTCGGCACAAGTTTGGTTTCTGTCGTGCAGCCTCTGCCATCTTCTCCCCTCAGGGCTGTGCTCCATCCCTCCGTGATGCTCCTGGAAAGTCCCTCAGGCTCTGTGCTGCTTCTGTGGCCATCGTGGAGGAGAACAAGTCCGTTTCTGTAACATCGCCATCGTGGTGTGGGGGGGGAATGGGGCGCAAGGTGAAGGTGGGGAAGACCAGGTCCCCTCTGCTCTGTGCATATCTCATCTCATCTCATCTCTGGGTAGGCTCTGAGGTTCTTCTCTGCTGGGGGCCTGATGTGCAAGGAGCTCCTTGGGAACTGCCTTGGGAATGGCATTCTGTATTCAGGGTTGTGAGCTCAGAGGAATCAATGGATGCTGATAAATTGGTTGTCAGTTTTTGACTAATAAGAGAAATCTGATTTGATCTTCTTTCACGCCAGTGTGGGAGAAAGTCATCCAAGGAGAACCTGTCCAGGTGCTCATGCTTACTGCTTCACAAGAGCCCAGAAGCATTGCCTTATACGTGTTACCTACTACACAGTCCTCCCAAGAATGTGCCTGCCATGTACCAGCACCTTGTCAAGTGATGTGGGAAGGCAAAAGTGAGTATCCCAGCTCAAACCCACAGTTTTGGAGTCTCAACAGGCAGTAAGACTGGGCTGTATGGTGCTCAGTGCTGGGTGGCCAATGGGATGTCTTCCACCCTATGTGCAAACATTCAGGTCCCCAAGCCATCACTCATCAGCACCTCACAGCCACGCTCCCATATGCTGTGTGATGATTACATTGAGGCTGATCTTTGATGTCTGGAGTCAGGAAGTTTAGCTCAGCTATAATCAATAGCATTTCCAGCTCTTGGAAATCTGCACTCAGCACTCAAGGCAGCCAGTCTGCATTATGTCCTTGTCATATGTATATATTTGCATGTTCATTAGCTATGTAGTAGCACAGCTGTACGTGGTTTCATTTAGCTTTTAATTATCTTCTTTGGGTTGGTGTTTTCATCTCCAGCAGACTTAGGAGAAAAAAAAAAAAAAAAGAAAAAAAAGGAAAATCACTTAGGCAAAAGAAATGCTGCTGAGCAGGTCTGGGGCAAGGAGCACTGCTTCCTGATGCATCCTACTGTTCCACCACAAAAGAGATGTTTGGTTTGAAAGTTCCAGCAAATTAATAATAAATCTGTCTCTTCGTTTCCCCCCATCACATGCTTATCTTATTCAGGTGGTGAGGGAGTAATTTTTCATTTGAAGCAGGTGGTTGTTTACATAGTAGATAAACTCCATCCTTACAATCCTTGGCATGCATGTTTGTGTTTGCTCCAACAGCTGCTGCTCGCACACAGATCAAGGCATCCTCCTCTTTTGATGGAAATGACTCATACTCGGATGGGCTGAAACAGAAACACCATGCTCAGCTGCAGACACCTGCACTCGTGCACTGGCTTTAAAAGTTAGGATGTGGGTTTTAGCTAATTTTATTCTTTTTAGGTTCTTACACCACACCCTTTATTTTGGTTTCTGAGAAATTTCCATTAGCAAGAACAAAACAAGGTGACTAATATCTGTGCTGAACTTTCTTCTCCTTTCTTCCCAACCCCCCAAGCTCGGTGAGAAAGCTGAGATTTATTCCTTTTACTGTGATTACTGGTAATGAGTCCAGCATGACTGCTTTCTGCTTGGTTGGGTCTCGGGGCCAAAGTGGCAAGGGTGGCCTTGGGTCCATCCGAGGGGCTGGTTCTTGGCATTTCACTGCCTTTGGTATACTTTCCCTTTTTTGTCAATGGAATAGGGGTGCGTTCGGTGCTGAGGAAATGAAGCTGAGCTTAACCTGAGGCAGTGTTGCCAATTTCTTCTTACACCAGTGGTTGGCAGAGGAAGAATTCCCGAGTGTCCACTGGGGAATTGGCACATGGCTGCCTGCAGCACATGGTGCCTTACCCAGGGGTAATTACGGCTCAGGAACGACGCTCCTCTGCACCAGCTCCTCACGCAGAGCCGGGGTGATGGCTGGAGCAGGCCTGGCCCTCTCTGCTCGCATTGCGGGAGCTCTCCTGTAGCAGGGAAATATATTTTTATCGTTTGCTTACCTTGACACTTCAAACATTTCCCCAGCAAGCTGAAGGTGTAATTAAATGACATGCCAGATGCCAGTGCACGTTATGTTGTACCACCTCTCAGCTGGGCTAGCAAAAGGAATGAATGGAGCCTTAAGACAGCTCTCCTATAGTTACTTATTATCTCTTTTCAATGAAGAATGGGTAAGGTTGAGCAGGATGTCAGCAAACCTGTAATTTCCTAGCCTTTTGGTTACTTCTGTGCTTCTGATCCACCACTGATGTGAAGTTTTGTTGTACTTTTTTTTGTTCTGTCAATTATGGCATCTCTCCAAGGAGGCGGCGGGCTCTCATGTCACACATGCATATTTATGGTAAGGTATATTCGGATTTTCCTGTTGTGCCTGAAACCAGGTGTTTGGGCCTTTCGGGGTGGGTCTGCAGCGCTGCCTCCTCAGGGCAGCAGGGCTCTTGGGGCACTGTGCTTTCTCAAAGGCTAAAAGAATGCTGGCTGAGAAAATGACAGCAGGCTGTTGTAACTTTAGGAAATTAAATGATTTTTTTTCAGAACTTTAAGAACAGGATTTCTAGAATGTATTATCTTACTCCATTGTGTCTGCTACCTCAGAAGATGGATTTGGTGTCTCTCTTGGCTGTTGCTCTCAGCCTTTAGAGAGGCTTTGCAGGACACCAGCCCAGTTCTCGGGGAGACGAGATGTTGGCTGTCACAAGACAAACTTGCCAGCAAGATTTATTTACTTACTTGGAAGTGGAGATGTTTTAATAATGCAGCCAGCGGGGAATGGAGGTGTTGGCCCGAGCAGGGGCTCTGCAGCATCCTGTGCTCTCGCTCAGTGCAAGGGCACAGCCACAGGATGAGGAGCAGTGCAGGAGCCATCTCGCAGAAAACCCAAAGCTTGAGCATTCTTAGTCTTGATATTTGTATTTTGTGAGAGCAGCAAACTACAGTGTTTTGGTTCCAGAGGTTTTAATGGATCAGTGATGGCTCACCATCTGCATGTGCAAGGCACTTTGTTTAGAAAAGAGTGCCCGTAATTAAAGATTAATTTGCTAGCACTAACACCAACTTCCCTTAAAGTCCACGGTCAACAGCCACGCTCTCTTTCACTGACATTTGCATTTCTAATTAGGACTGCTTGTGACCAGAAAGTCCCTGCAATTGACATTCCATTCAATGCATTTTGTTGTCAGACCAATGCTGTGCAGCCAGGACAGTGCTGCAGTTAATGTTTTCTCCACTTTCTCAACCTGTGATATTTCTACTTCAGACAATAATTTCCTACAAATCTTCACTGAGACGGGCATCACTTTCCTTCTGTCATTTACTGATTGATTATTTTTCTTCTTTCGGCCTTGGAGGATACTGATATTAAGGAACCTCTTCAACGAGTTAGACAAAGCTCCCAGTTCCCTGGCTACCAGGGGCTGCCATGGCACGGCTCTCTTTGCCCCTGCATCAGTGCAGAGATCAGAACCCACCACTCTGCATGTGCTGTGAGTGATGCAGCACCTGCCAGGAGACTTTGCTGTTGGAATAGGCAGAAGAAAAGGGAAATATGGCTATTCCTCTTTAACAGGTGGGAAACCAAGGCACAGAGAGCTGATGAGGCTTGCCAAAAGTCAGACAGAAACCTGAAAACAGCCACAAACTGAATCCAGGTCCACTGAGACTCAGCCCAGTGCCTTCATCATTTGTCTCTTTACAGATTTTATTTCTGCAGTTAATTGAGCCATTCCCTTGGACAGACTGAGAAGCTTCCACCTCTAGCTATAGCACTGCTGCTCCCGTATTTCCTCTGCATGACCTGTAACTCTTCTCCGTTTCCCCCCATGCAGGTGGAGCAGCCTCCCTTGCCCTGCTGCTCTGCAGAGCCCTTCAGCAGTCATGTGCTTCATCCCTGACCTTCCCCACAAATCACTCCCCTTGTTCTTTCCTAACCTCAGCCCAATTTGCCCACAACATTGTGCTAATTAATGCCTACTGCAGAAATCACTGTAGATGTCTATTGAGCCTTCAAGCGGCCGCTGTGAGCCACTCAAATGGAGAAGGAAGAATTGTGAGTACCAGCACATCCCAACCCATGTACAACTGAGCCCTAAGCCTGGCCATGAGCCCTCCTGGAGAACCCCTTGGAGTAAGCAAAGAGCTTATGCAAATCCCCTGCTATCTGTCACAAAATGGAGCTCTTCATACTTCAGGAATGATGGGAGAAACAATCTATCGATATTCTGTAATGAGCATAAATGCCCTTTATAAATTGTTTCCCTTTATTGACTCTAAAGCAAATGTAGCTGTGAATGCTGTACATTAATACATTTTATACCTTCTAATGGTTTGATGGCCTCATATATCCAGTAACGCTGAGAATAATCATTAGATTGTAAGGAGTGCAAAATATGTTTTATCACTTGAAAATGGAATTCCTTCTTGAAAGGTAAAACCAGTGGTAGATCATTGATTTGAAAGGTCAGGGTTAAAAAGCTTATTAACGACTGGGTTAAGCTCTAGTAAAATTCTTTGTTTTACTCAGCTGTATGAAGCATTTAGCTAAGTGAGGCTCTTCATTAGGACATTAGTGCTTTTATACTAGCTGTGTAAGGTAAAAATCAGTAATTTCCAGCTTATGTTCAGGAAAATGCATTCCAAGTAGCACCAACTACTCCAAATAACACCAGACAAAGCATGGCCCTGGGCAAGGTGGCTGCCAAGTCCATAGTGCCTGCTCTACCCATCCTCTGCTGGGAGCCCCGAGCAGGGTCTGAGCAGGCAGATATATAGCACAGAGCAGCAGGCCGTGGGCAGAAATACAAGCATGGGTCCCAGAAGCCATGCAGTCATGTCAGGATGCCCCAGCGCTGAGTTAATTAGCCATGACTCCCAGCCTGGCTTTAGATTACCCAAGTACTGGGTTCACGGGGATGCAGTGCTTCTTGCCTCTGAGCTGGGGAGCTGTAGTGGGAGAAAAGTGCATGGCCCTATCTACAGACATGTCACAGTGTGTGGATGAAGGGTCTGTACCTTGCAGACACCAGTGGTACCAACTCAAGTGCCCTGTAACTGCTGTCCATCTACCCCAGCAAGGCAGGAGCAGGGCCATCCTCTGAGATGTTGCTCACTGGGGGAGATGGGTCACCAACAGACTGCTGTTTGTGAGGGTATTCTTTCTTTCTAAGCCCCTTGTCCTGTACATGACCTGATTCCAACACAACCCTTGGTCTGTGGATCTTGTGCTTTGTTCACACAGTGCCTTTCAGGAGTAAAACTGCTCTTCTATCATCCTCAGGGCACTGTCCCTGTGTGGCACTGAGCATTGCCCCTTCCTCAGTCCCTCTGTGCCGAGTTGGGTATTCAATTTCTTCAAATTTCTTTTATTTTTAGCACTTCCTAGAAAAATGCTTGCTGTTCACAGAAAGAGATGCAGTGTTAACCCACAGCAGCTGCTACCTGTGGCTAACCAAAAAGAGGGACCCAAAACTCCGTCGTGCTGCATTAAGCAGCCCTTTGTAATGTTTTTAAAGGAAGAAAATAACAATACAGCACATAATATCCACTGCACGTGCTTGGTGCAGAATAACTGGGATACTCAACACTTTTCATATGAAGCAGCCGTGCCAACCCAACCGTCAGAACAACTTTAATACTTCACAGTGAAATTAAATCGCAGATTAAAACAGATGGTTTGACCATTTCATTACAAGCTGTGGTGCTTATTTGCTGACCATTGGCTGGTATATGTAAACACATAAAAAGCAAAAGAGCCCTTAGGTACAAACCATACTCTCTCTTAACTTCTCACTCATGGTTACAGTGTGGCTATGAATGTTTTGGATCCAGACAGTCTTTAAAGGTACTGCATTCAATTTACTTTTACTGATGAAAGGAAGAGGTCACAGAAAGTGCAGAATGGGTGGGAAGAACACAAGGGCTTCGCTATCTGTCCTGCCAACACATTTCAGCTGGCAGCATGATGCAAAGCCATGCTCAGCAGCAACACCCCAGGCTGCTTCACCCATGGCTGCAGGGAGAGGGATCTGGCTGCTCTGCTCTGGTGTCTCCATGGCTGATTTTGGATGCCTCTGGCCCAAAACCCCTTTAAGGGGACTTTATTTGTAGATTGCTGGTGCTGCTTCATTCCTCTGTTTGCTTACGTGGCTGCAGGGAGCAATACCAGTAGCAGAGAGGTTTAATGAAATGTTTGCAAAGTGCTTTGATGTCACTAGTTGAAAAAAAAATAATGTTGCTTAACTGCAAAATGTGAGCACCTGGAGCAAGGAAGAGGCCTGTCGTTGAGCAGTCTCACACAGGTGTGTGTGCCCTGGTAAAGTAAAGGGGTGTTGGGCAGCTTGCAGCTCACTTGGACTGATGGAGAGGACAGCACCAGCTGCATGCAGCAACGTTGCCCCAGGTACTTCATTTTTCAGATACTGTTAAACAAACAGAATTCTACTCTAAAAATAATAATGAAAAAATCTATAAATGTGTTAAGCTTTGGCAGCACTGAAATGAGTAGATGATGTCTCTTAAAAGTGTGACTGCTGTGCTTCCAGATGTTTCCCATGGCAGTTGGTGCTGGGTTAGGAATGATGGCTGGAGAGATATGGTAAGCAGGGAGTATGGTGAGCCAAAGGCATTCTGCTTTACCTGTTTGTGATGCAGTAACATCATGAAGCCATATGAGCACCTAGAGAGAGCCCAATGCCTGCGTGACCATCATGACCATGGACTGAGAAGGAGAACATCTCCCTTCACCATTGGTGAGTCCAGCAAGCCCAGTCAGCCCTGTCCCCAGGACTTGTGTCTGAGCCTGTGGGCCAGGGGCCCCAAAGATAAGAAAATAAAGTTAGGATTTCATAGCTTTAGGGAGAAAAAAATCTGAAGCTATGGTGCTAAAAGTCTTGCTAAGTTCTTGTGGCAATGAAATGGGAATTTCTAGGAATGGATAAGCTCAGCAAAGCAAACAAGTAGGAGCTGCAAGCTGCTGCACAGTCCCAGTCCGTGCTGCCGCAGGCCCCTTGGAAATGGGAATTAATATTCCACACTGGGGCAAAGACACATTCATAGGCACTCACATCTGCATTACAATTTAAAACTTAGACTGTGTCCCTACAAGAGCTCTAAGAAATGAGCATCCAAGGAGGAAAGTGCAGGGGAAGGCATTAACCAGAGTCAATCACCTCCCTGTGACACTCTTCTTTTAGGATCACAGCTACATCTTCAGACAGATAATCCTTGATCATTCTGCATTGCAGCTATCATGCAGAAGAGTTTTCTCATATAATAGCATATTGTTGACAACAAACTGGAAGAGAGATTTAAAAAAAATTTTTTTTTACAATGCCTAAAAGGGTATAAAAAAGAACTGTATGTTAAAAATCAGTATTTATCAATAGCCTAGGCTATAACTGAGGATTCACAGCATGGACACTGACAGAATGGAGACAGCATTGTAATGAAAAAAGCGTATCCATCATCAACAATACAATACTTACCGTGACCTAAGGTCAGGTTTGTACAGTTACACCAGATGTTAGATTTCAGCCGCCCTTTGAAATGAAAGAACACAATGGTTACTATTCCCGTAGTGTTGTGGATTTCATTAAACAACAGGTTTATCTTTCAGCTTTAAAATGTAGAGCAAGATTAGGATATTCTAACGTTTAGGTTACAGAAAGACCCGGTAAGCACAATGTGAAGTAGGGCTGGTGCTATCACACGCTGCAGTTTGGCACGCAGCAGCCAGCTCTGCCTGGTGGTAAAATTCAAAAGGCAGCAACGCAAAGGGTGCAATAAGAGCATGCAGGAGTGAAAGGAAAAGGGCTGGGCGCTCCCACAGCAGCCCTGGGGCTGTGCTGGCCCCAGCTGGATGTGCTCCGTGGCACCGGGGACAGCAGGCGCGTCTGAACAGGGCTCGCTGTACCACAGCCTGCTGCCTCTGTTCTCCCTTCTCCGTTGATAACAGAGGAGTGGGGCCATCATTAGAGGAGCCCAGCCTGGAAGGTGGCTCAATTGTTCAGGATTTCCTTCAGTGACCTCTTCTGAACCTGCCTGTTCCCTCCCCGCGAGCTCAGCCCATTTCCCACATGGAGGGAGACGTTCCCTTGCGACACTGGCTCCTCTTCTGCCTTGTTTGTGTTATTTAGCTCCCTTAGCACTGACTGTTTATACATAAATATATCATTCAGACATAGAAAGCTATCTATCTTTAATTTAGATACTTATTATATATATTACATAGTGCACGCTGTGTGTTACATGTTATCTATTACATATGAGTGGTTTACATAAATACATGATTTAGTTACATATTATATATTTATTACATAGTATGTGCTATGTAATGTATATATAATGTGTGCTTATATATTAACTATTCTATTGGAGTGGCTTATATACATACATATATAATTTAGATATTTACTATGTATATTATGTGGTATGTATATTATGCTGTGTGTTACATACACATGCACACATAACCTTAAACTTCAATGTGAACTCCACTCTGAAGTTATATTCTCATTCATTAATAATAATCATTAGCAGTAATCAGCAACACTTAACATACTCAGATCTAATATAAAAGGTGAGGACAGACTTGGGGCAGGTGTGAAGAAGCCCCCATTTCTTCTGTCCTCTGTTTTCTTCTCCTCCCAGCTCTGTGGTTTTTTGTAAACATTTTCTGTTTTGGACCATGCAGGTAAGGCAGAGGAGCAAAGCACATGTCCCAAATTATTTCATTAAAAATTAATGCTTTATAAAAGTGTACACATTTCATTAACTTCACATTGCACGCTTTGCAAATATTCTAAGGGATGCTAATCTCCTGGCTTTAATTAGATTGAAGGTCTCTTGCAAAGGCTATCATTTTAATATAAAATGAGCGATCTTTTAAGCTTTGTGAATTAGAAAACAGGAACTCCCATTTTAGATCAACTGTTACACCCTGAAACAAAAGAGTTCTGTGTTTTTGCAAAAAGTTAAGGTTTTTGCACTGCCTAACATGGAAAGTCAGAAGCCAGGCAGTGCAAATATCCTTTGTTTCCACCCGGGGATGTGTTGCATACACTCATGCCGAGTTCCACCCCAACTCTCCCACCCCATCAGGGTGGCACCTGGTCCTGTTCTCCTTGCTCTGGTGGCTTTCTGCGTGACGTCAGGGAACTCAGATCACCTCCAAATCGCCCAGTGACTCTCAGACAGAGAACTGTGTGGGAGAGAGGAGCAGGGCTTTGCCTGGAGCTGGATGGCTGCAGGGAGGCACCGAGGGGCGGCAGTAAGGCAGAGGGCTCACTGAGGACTGAACTCCTTTCAATCTGCAGTTGTTTTCTGCCCCTGTTCTCCTGCTATTATCCCCTGCTAGGAGGCGAATTTTTATATTTCTGACCAAGACCCAATCTTCTTTCCCTTATCAAACATAATAGAAAGTGCTGTAGTTATAGAATAACAAACTCACCTCCTGGATAAATGTCAATCTATTTTTAAGTGTGGGATCAGCTCTGGAGCTCCCCATGATAACGTATCGCCTGACGCCAGCATGGTGTCCCTTCATTGCTGGTCTGACTCTCCTCCAGTCCCACACAAGCCACAGACCTGGCCTTGATCACTGCCCTTTTACCTCTTCTAACAGTACCCTCCTCGAGAAGGGCCTGGTCCTGTCCACCCTGGCCCAGAAGAGTTTTTCTTCTCCAGAACTTTATCCAGTTAATTTTAAACTACGCTGTGCAAATGTACAAATCGCCTGTGTAGCGGTGCAGTTCAGCTTTGTGCATTTTGCTGTTGGGCTTCTGGACCCATAAGGTGCTTTCAGACTTAACTCTGTCTTTTGTGGAGCAGGACTGGGAGGCAGCAGTATAAAAATTCCTTATAGTCAGACACAGGACAGGCTGCTACGTGGAATATGAGTATGGAGAGGGACTTGTAAAAGCCCCCTTTATTTGTACTTGTGGGGAAAAGGCCTCCAAAACCATTGCTGGCATTTGTTCCTATCTGAGCAGCACTCAATTAAATAATGATATTTTTTTTCAGTTAGTCATTCATGCCAATTTGGCGTATAGGCTCTTCAAAACTAAGAGGGCTAAGCTCCAAGTCTAAATTTAATTAATCAATAATTGTCATTTTTAAACAATCGTGATTTATACAAAATTGACCTCTAGAAAAAGAACCGACTCCATTAATGTCTGTGCTTAGCTCCCTTGCTGTGGCAGCTCTTTCTGCTGACAGCCTTTCTGGGCAAGTTTCCTTTAAGAGAACAAAATCCTCAACTTCATTTCTTCAGTTCCCTAATTTTGATTCAGAGCCACATCTTTGTTTAAAGGTTTATGTAGATAAACCTCAATTTTGTCAATCTCAATTTTGTATAAGAAGCAGGATCAACTTCTAATTTCCAATGTTAAATCCTAGGCTCTGCTTTCCACTGCAATATTCTCAAGATGACTATTCCAGGTTAGATCCCATGCTGGGCTCAACATTTAGAATAAACTAAAGAAACAGTAACTTCATTTACTCATTAAGACCACGGACTTGCTCTGAAGCGATCTACTACACCGTGAGCTCTCTGAGTTCAGGCCAACACACACAACAACGGCACGGACAGTAACAATGACATTTGGGACTGCCCGAAATGCAAATCCACTGCTTTCCTATTGCCTAAGGACACACGAAGTAATACGTATCATCTTTTGTGAAAGTCCGTATGTGGATGAGATGTGAATGATCTTCCCACAGAGTGCCCAGCTGCTATCGTAACGGCTTGCTGCTTTAAGCACCCAGTGAGAGGGAAAAAGTCACTGGCTGTCTGATTTCCTCCTGCACAGTATCTCATGTACTCCCAGTGCCACTTGCAGTATATACTACTAAGCCAGTGGCGCAAGCTTTGTGACTATTGTGGTGCTGTTTGTTTTCCTACAAGCACTGATCCATAAGGGCACAACTGGGGGGTGAGAGCCTTCAGTTCCAGCTCTGACTATAGGAAGCCTGCTTCCAGCTCCCCTCTGCGCTGCATACCAAGGACGCTGCAGCCCCTTTTCTAGAGGGTACTGCTGGGAGACAAATACTAAAGCACGAGAGACATTCAAGTATTATTAGGGCAGTGGTCAATGTGGGGTAAAGACAAAGTTCGAGCCGCTCATTTTGCTTTTTTGGGAGAAGACAGGGCACCCATTCTGCAGTGTTTAGGTGTCATACCCACGCAGAATGAGCTCCCCTCTTACCACACCTCACCTCGCGCCCCTCTGCTGAGGTTGACCCAACAAACACGTACTCTGTACGTGCTGTGACAGGTGCTGCATTTGAGCAAATATTAATGGACAGCACGTTAACTCTAAGCGGGTTCATGCTGCTGAGTGCGTGTGCGAGTCTGCCTCTCTCGTATAAACACTCCTGACTCTCATCTGCTTTGATCAGTATCATTCACTTCTGTGATCCTCGCTCTTTTCCAGTGCCCTGACAAATTTTTGGTTCCACGTCAACATCAATGTCTCAGTGGCTATCACAGAGGTTGAGATGGGCCAGCTCACCTCAGGATCACACCCTGGCAGTTCAGAAACGATCCGAGGGTATCACAAACCTTTTACAATGTGTGTATCAAATCCTCTGCTGAACTCCACATTTCTGAGCATCTCTTTGCTATGGATTTTTATGATCTGGAGCGCGTGGGTACATTTCTGCTACCACTGAGCAGAATAGAAAAGGACAGGGCAATGGCACAATTACACTCTTTCCTACTCACACATTCACTTCAAAATCTCTCTTGTTTAACACTTGGGCAAGAAGGAAGGAAGGTTTGTGGCATTACCCAAACCAAGGTAATGTAGGAGAAAATTTGTGTTATTCTTAAACAAGAGAAATTTGCAAAGAAAAGGACTGGCATTACACTTTTTCACATGATCTCTGAATTTCACCCATATTCGATGGGCTGTTGGATATACAGTATTTGTGCTACATTTTTCCTCCTTGTATTCATTACGTTTGAATATGGGGACCAAATCCAAAGCTCCATGAACTTCAATAGCACTGTTCTGATTTCCGTCAGATGAAGTTCTTCCTTTATATTTCAGAAGACATAAGAAATGCACTGGGAGAACCTCAGACTACACAGTCTATGTCTTCAATGTCTTTAAAATCCCTTTGCTGCAGGCCATTACCTCAACTTCTTTTTTTCTCAGTGGCTGGTTTACATCTTAGATACTCAAAACAAAAAACATTGGCGCGATCTGTATTTAAAGCACCAGCTTCTGGAAGTCGTGTTCACACTTGTGTGAAAGGTAGCACTCTGTTCTTTGGACAAAAAAAAATTTCTAATCTCTTTCAACACCACTGAGAGGTTTTTCTTTCTCCTTTAGAGGCAACTGTAATGTGCAAATATTCTAGTGCTTAGAGAATGTATGGAAGTGTGTGTCTACACACACACAACTTAATCATTAGGCTCATTTTGAAACCATGTGCTCCAACTCATAAATAAAGTCTATTAACATTGAAATATTGATCAAAATCAGGGATTCCAGCATCATCTCTTTCTCCGTAGGCTTCTACCTCCACCAAGGCTTATAAGTTAACATTTGAATTGGAATTAGCCCTTATAATTACATTTATATTAATAGAATTACAAGGCAAATGTTCTTCAGAGTTTTATCTTCAAGTGATAAACTGAATTGTCACTTCAATCTATTGCGCTTGCACAGAGATTTACTATATGTGAAACTCAAAGTAATTTTGAGATTGAAACTTGGGCAATCCTCAGGACAGACCAAGAGCAAGAGACTGATTTATCTGCTCTTAGGTGTCTGTACCCCATAAAGATTTCCTTTCCCAAACCCCAATTGGTTGCTCTTACCAGCCCTTCCTGTAACCCAGCCCTTGCATTAACTACTCAATGTGTACAGAAATGTTTATATCCCTTGGGTTTGAACCTCCTTTAGTTTCTGTTCGCTTCCCTTTCTTACAGCCTGTCCATTTGTTCCTGCATTTGACACCAGTTTTCTGACATCTCTCCCAGCTATTCCCCTTAGAATCGTATATAAAATAATGATGTCCACCCGAGCTTTCCTCTCTTCAAAAAGCACTGACCTAGTTTCTCTGCTTTTACAGTAGAAGTTCTCCAGTCCCATGTCAATGAGGTTGCCCTGACATATCTCAGCTCTGATAGTTATCTCTCTCTTTTAATAATGGCATCCTGAATGGGGATTATTTCCTCTAAATGCATCTTCAGCTGTTCCCCGTAGAATATTTCCTTTTGAGTTACCTCCGATTGATCTGTTTTTGGGAGTGGGGCTAAGCAAAGACAGCTCTGATCTTTCTATCCAGGGCCTGACCACAGGTATGATGCCTGTGGACTTTGGCCAGAATTGGAGCCTTTGATAATGTATTCCCCAAACCTGTGTAAAACACAATGAAAAAAGCTGTAGTTTAAATTACTCTTTCTTATTATTAAGGGAGCAGATCCTCAGCCAGAGTAGTGGGTCACTTAAGTCCTTGGATGTGTGCAGAGATGACAATATTGCCTACCAGCTACTGAATCGTTATTTTTGTACGGCACTGCTCACCTAATTCCTTCGCTTTGCGGTACATTCTTTCTTGTCGTTATGTCCAAATTTCCCTCCCTTCCTAAGGAACTGATCCTCCACCATCGAAGTCAGCGGGAGATTTTGCCAGGCTCCTGCAAGAACATCATCAAGGCCTGGATTTTGATTTGGGTAAGTTTTCAGCATACTTTGATTTCTTTTTTTTTTTTTCTTTTTTTTTTTCCCCCCATCCTTATTATTTACTCTTGTCATTCCTCGTGTTCTTTATCACTTCTCATTGACCTCAGGCTGTAAAAACTTCCCCTTGTCACTGACTGCAGTGCAGGTGCAGGAGCCGAGCCATACTGCTGGACCTGCAGCCTTTGGGTATGTTAGGCACGATCCCAGGTACCCCACTGAGGACAGCAAACTCTGGTGCTGTGGGTCTGTTCAGCGTATGAGTGCTAATTTGAACTTTGAAAAGAAAAGACAGTTTTGAACCGTGCAGAGCAGGCAAGCAGTATTTCTTTCTGATGTTTACTGAGAATGTAGATGTACCACCACCTGCCTCAGTTCAGCCTCAGAAATGCAGTGCACTGTCTGGCTGCTGTGTAAGGAACATTTTTGCTGTGCTGCTCAGGGGAAATCAAGATGACATATACATTTTGTCTAACGTTATATGGCAAAAAGCAACATGAATGTTTACTAATTTGCTTTGTACTGGTAGCTCTTTGCAGTAGGAATCATCCTACCTGGCTTGGGAGAAGGCATTATTTTACAGAGTAATAGCTTCCATTACTTGTGATTCAATTTCTGTTTTCCAAGTGGATGCAATCTTGATTTCCATTAATATATTTATTTTTAGGGGAAAAAATATATATATATATATGTACATATATATATATATATATATACTTTTTTTTTTTTTCTACTAAGAATATTCACATGATTGGGTAACTCTGCTGAGCGCTTTCTGCAGAATGGAGGCAGACGTACACTGGCAAAGACCTACGCTGATTTCTGTCCTACTGAAACCTCTGGACTTGTTTCCTAAGCCAGACTTTCATGTAGATATATTACCTCACTGAGAATTTCTTGTCAAACCGTGTAAAGTAAATAAAAGAGAGGTGAAATATCAGCAACAAAGCTAGCAAATGGAACTGAATGCTCCATTTGAAAGAGCAGATCTACCTGTTTAGCATGCTAATCTGAAATGAAATGAAAATGTATGTTTTTCATCTTTTCAGACAACGATCTTCAAATACAGGTAGTTAAGGACTTTAACAACACAGTTTTTGCTTTTTTTAAAGAAAAACTCCATTGAGAAGGTATCATACCTCTGCCCTGAGAACCTGCTGGCTGCTCCCTACCTGTCCCCCATACTGCCAGCTCCTAACCAATCTTGCCAGCCCCCAAACTAGACATTATTTAGTGCTGTACGTAGCTTCCAATATTTGTTTGGTTCAAGTCAGCATTTTGTCTGCCAGAGGCTAACCAGGTTTTATCCTTTGCTTCACAGAAACTAAGCTCACTTTGCAGCCTTCCGGAGGGAACATCCTCTCCAGACGGCTGCACGCTGCTAATTGCAGGGGAAATCCTGGCAGCATCAGGGTCAGTGCCAAAGCCTCCCTGAGTGCAGCGTGCCGGGAGCTCACAGCTGTGTGGACTGTTTGTCCATCAAGGATTTCTCACCATGGAGGCTCCCGGCCGGCCTTGACCTCACTCAGGAGTCACGGCTCCCTCGCATCCTCACAGAAGGGCTCCTTTGACGCAGCTCCATCCCTCTGACGTACCTTTGGCGTTTGCAATTTGTCATAGGGAGGAAGAGAAATGCATCATCTAGCTGTTTTTCCTCTGCCCATCACCCAGTCTTGCTCTGGGCTCCTGGCCACCACCTGCTCATCCCTACGTCACATCCCAAGGGAGCACTGGTCCATGTAGCACCTGCACAAAGAGGTGGTGGAGGCCTCAAGGAGCTTTCGGGTCGAAGGAGAGACAAGAACATGACAATAATTTAATTTTTCATGCAAAACTCTGCTAGGAACTACCAGACTTTCCAAAATGTATTCCAAAGAAATGCAGAGATAGATTCCCGACCGGCATTAATCAGTGCTGATTAAGTCATGGAGCTACGCAATTTCTGCCTGGTGAGTACTTTTCCTGTCATTGATTTATTACCTTCCTTAGAAAAATAAGACCTGGGAAATAAAGAGTTCAAGTAAATTTGCTCAGTTACCCAGCCAACTGTTGACTATGGTACAAGGGGTAATAAATGATCAGGGGAAATTCCTCGTGCATGTTCATGTATCGAGGTCAAGTGTAGAAGTGTTCCACGTGCGCTTCAAATCCTCCAGAAGCTTTGGGACACAGCTCAGCCACAGCAATAGATGTGGGGCTAGATAAAATAGAAGTGTGCATGTGGACATTGTGACCACAGCTTGGGGCTCAAGGCAGAGAGCCTGCAGGACGCCTTCCCTTGCAGCAGGAGGGGAAAACCTACTTCTTGCCAGCCTGCCACAGGGCTGCTATTGCTCATCACTGAAATGCAATGTTTGCATCCAATCCTCGTGTCAGTAGTTGAGGCCACAGAGCGCTCTTTCTTTCCTCTCCATAAGACAGCTCCTGGGAATATCTGCCTTCAGGTCTGCAGGATTGTGCTGTGTGGGGGTTATTGTTTTCCTGCACACACATGGCATTGTGTTTATGTCACTGGATGCATTAACACCACCATCTGGTTCTGTTTTTCAAATGACAGCAGACTATTTGTTAAACAGTTTCTACCCCATCTTCTCTAAGGTATTTTAAGGATAAAGTCTCCAGAGCTATACAGAAGGACACATCTTGTCAAGTCTATTTCTTTGACTTACCAATCTGAGTTTGGTCTTGCTTTCCAGCTCTCTTTGAAGCATTTGTTCCACATTTTCATTAACCTGACATGATGAACAACTTTCCAAAACCTGTGAAGTAAGCAGCATGAAGAGCGCAGCTGTAGGAGGCCTGCTAAGAGCAACACGTGGGGCTGTCCAAACAGAAAATGAATGTTTTGACTTTTGGGTATCTGTTTTGTGCCATTAATAATAGATGTGGTTTCTGGAAGGAGCTTGTCACTTGAAGGTGACATCAGATCCTTTAAAATATGCATCACCGACAAATTGTGGAACATTTCTGAACCTAGAGCTAAGTCATAGCCAGGGAGTCCTTACGTTTACTGTAATAGTTTGATGAGCATAAAAAGACTTTTATAGGGAACAGAATAAGATAATTCTTCAAGATACAATTGAATTGCAAGGAAAGGATAACTTTGCAGCTTTTTCTCCCTTCATCCAATTGTATGTAAGTGGACCATTTTCTCCTCATCCTGTGACTCAGATCACAGTGACAGGTATTTGGTGCCCTAGATGGGCTCCCCCGGACCCAAGACAGGAGCATTTATCACTCTCACCCAAACTGTGCACACACTGAAGTGTATTTGCTGCGTCTGTTCTCAGTAAATCTGCATGGATACAAACATCTGCCTTTCTACTTGTCAGTGGCACCTGTCGCCAACCACATCCCAAGACAATGAACAAGAACTTTTTTATTTTCTCAAAACCAGGATATTTGCATATGCAAAGCCTGAGGCTCAGCCCACACCCTTTCCTCCAGATCATCACCTCTGCACCACTGCACTAAATAAATTCACAAGTTATCAACAAGCCTGCCAGGCCACTCTGGGCTCCCCATTACTGCGCCTGTCATTGCCACTCAGGGCTCTGCTGGAACGTGACAACTCCACAGCACAAGGTCACTCCCCCAGTCACTCTCTCGCTGCTGCTTGGAGGCAACCATTCTGAGAAATGATTTGTTATGGTAGAATCGGAGGCACATTTGTTAGTTAATTCATTCTGCAAAACTCAAATGAGATGAAAAACAAGCAGAGATCTGACAAATGGCATTTAATTATGTCTGAGCCTAAAATTCATAATACATATTTATGCTGCCCTAAGTCATTCGCAGCCAAGGTCCCTTTTATTCTCATAACTGAGTCCAATTGCTGATATGAGAAGAGGGTGTTAGTGATGGGCTGCTCCATGGTCTTTCATTACGGTGCCTCTTTCATAAGCCTTAGCTTCCCACCCCCTGTGCTCAATCCATGCTTACAGAGCAGCACCTCTCAGTTGTCATTCTTCCATGGCTGGTGTAATAATGCAAAGAAGAGCTTACAGCTACCCATCAACTTTCTAAACATTAAAATAGTCTGGTTGCTATCCTTGCCTAGTTTCTAATGTCTCCATTGATTTTTACTTCAGGTGAGGAAGGGGTGTAAGAAGGTGCCAGGCATAAGGAATTGTGCAAGGAATGTCCAGGTGGTGAGCTGGGCTGCAGCCTGCAGGAAGGACTGGCCCTGCTGCTCTCAGGATAACTTCTTTCCTACAGTGGAAGGGCAGCTGCCTCTGCAGTAACACGAGCAGCGATGTTAATACAACGCAAATAGGAACATCTTGCACTGATGGTGCAGAGGCTTTAGAGATCATGCTAAGTATAAGCTACCAGAAAGTGGGCACGTGTGCCTCGTCAGAGCAGAAGCTAAGATCTAGAGAAATATTAACAGTCACTGCTGTGCATGCATCAACATGCTGAATATGCATTTCTTTGGTATCTATGGACTCTGAGTTAGGTGCAAAGGACTGAAATGGCCTTGTCACAATGACACATGCTGACACTGCAGATGATATAGATGCATACTTTTACATCTATTGGTGTCTATTATTGTAAAAGTGAGTTATTTTAAAGTCCTTCTATCAGTATGGCATGGAGTGTCCAGCCAGCGTCTTGGTCAATGCGTGACTGAAGAGAGGAGTTCATCTCTCCAGCTTCCTGAACCTTTCCTCTCAGCAGAGCCACCTATGCTGGAAATGCTGCTCATGACCATAAAGTCAGCAAGCAGCTCACCATTCTCTGTAGCAGGCTTCCATGCCAGCCTGAATGACCCTGCTTTGAATCCTTCTCCGCTAGAGTCCCAAGCAGCTTCCTCTGATCCCTTGGAGGGGAGGACAGAATCTCCCCGGCAGCTCAGGAAGGAGCTGTTTTCGCAGCTCTGGCTTCCTTACCATCTCCCCTCTCACTGCTTGAGCCTGGAGAGCATTTTTCCTGCTTCTTGACATCCTCGCCCCACCGAGGCACTGGGGAAACCACCTCCCCTCCCCTCTGTCTTGGCACATTGCCACCCAAACTCACTAGGCAGTTCCAGGTTTTTTGTTCTCTGGTGGGAAATTTCATTTGACCCTTTCAAGTGGGACAAGAGCAGATATTAGATTTGTTGACGATGAAGTGCTTTTATCTGAATTCAACAAAAGAGGCACAATGAAAAGATTGCAGCTGTTGAGCAAAAGCACTGCACCTATTACAGAGTTCATAAGCATTTACAAGTGGCACACCAGCAAAGGCTCTCCTCACCCCAGCAGACGCTCACCCCTTCTGCAGAAAACTTGTTAATCTCTCCATCAGCTCTGCGTGCTTTACATATGTTTGGGAAAATGCGGTGTTCGACTCTCTTGCCAGATCTTGCAATGATAGAAATGATATTAGCTTTTAGTGAAAACTACATGGAGGTGCTTTATCTCCTTGTAAGTGTTCTAGGGCTTCTTACAGCAGGATGGGGCCGCAATTTGGAACACAAGAATTTTATTACAACCTGAGTTATCTGAGACCACCATTGCCCTGTTGAACAGACACCTACTTACATTCTCACACTTTACATGACATTATACACATATAGATAGAAGACAGATTTCACTTAGGAAAAATTATTACTTTTTGCCTGTTTTCATGCACACAAATGCAGTCACATAGCTACTAGAACAATATTTTCTAAAAATTAAGGTGGCAGAAGGGAAGATACCAGGATGACAACAGTTCTGTCAGTGTATGGGACGTCCTAAGGGGATCGAGGAATACACTGGAAAACACAGAATCACAGAATGGCCAGGGTTGGGAGGGACCTTAAGGATCATGAATCTCCAACCCTCCTGCCACAGGCAGGGCCACCAATCTCCCCATTTAATACTAGACCAGGCTGCCCAGGGCCCCATCCAATCTGGCCTTGAACAGTCAGTAAGCTTTGTCTCATTCCTACAACTTTTGCATCTTGTACTATTCAGTTCTTCAGACTCTCTCTTTACATCTGTTCTGGCCTCTGATTTTCTTTGTAGGTACCCTCAATTCCGCCTTGTTTGCCTGTACCTTCTTCAGTTCAAGCCACCTACACAAAGACGTTCTGGAGGTGCTTTCATAGTTACAAGACAATGAATTTACTAGCAAAAATAAATAAATAAGTAAATAAAGACCACTCAGCTGCACGGGATGTGGAAAGTCAAAGTCCACGGACTGCATCAAAGCCCATCACGGTCAGTGCAAAAATTCCCACAGCACTGAACAGATTTTGGATCTGGCCCATGTGTATTCAGTAGCGACTTCCTACTTTGCATATGGTCACAAAGGGAGTCCTTTCAGATTGTTCCTCACCAGGTCCAGCAGATCTACAGCAGAATGGTGGCTGGGTGCCAGCCCAAGTCAGTCCTATGGGCGAGAAACACTCGCACAGCCTTGAGCCAACAGGGTTAGGGGTGTCAGCATGTCCCAGCAATTGGCACAGCTGCAGCAGGACAGCAAAACATTTCCAGTTTCCAGTAAGGACTTCCCTAACCTTTCCAAATCTTCTGTGCTCAGCCCACACACAGTTTGGGTCACTCAGTAAGGTGACTGCTCTAGTACTAATGGGAAATGAGTTCCTGAGGTCTTGATTCAGTTAACATATGGACTAGTATGAGCATTATGAAAATCCAGCCTCCTGTACATAGTAATACCAAGTGTTGGAGTAAATCTATGGGAAATTCCTGAGCCCCAGAAGTTTCTCTACTGATCAGATGGTGCCTGCAGAACAGCACTGGCCCTCTGCAGAGAGGTGTGGAGCTTCTGTCCAGAGGGAGCATTCCTGGCACCTTTCTGAAGTCCTATATTCATTCAACACGCACATCAGTTTTTCCTTCTCAGCTGATCCTAGCTCATCTTCAGGAACTGGAAAAATGATGAACTCCAAATAAGAAGGGAGAAGTCACCTTGTGGGTGCAGTGCCCCACATCCGTGCCCCCAGGTTCCTGCACCTCGCTGGCTCCCACATTGGAGCTCCTGGTGCAGAAGGAGCTTGCTGCTTGAGGTTCAGAGCATTTCCATGGGCAGTGGTGTGGTTGGCCAGGCCTGCAGCCAAACCTAAAGTTCCTTCTCTTCTTCCTCTGTCTTTCTTGAAAGTGTCTTCTAAGGGACACCTGTAGCTTGCAGAAAAACCCAGGCCACAACAACAGGCAGAACCCAGTCAGAGCAACCAGTGGTTGTAGACCCCCTCCTCATCCCAAGTGGCTCCAGCAGTTTCCTTTGACTCTTTGACATTGTTCATGTTATTTACACAGCTGCACCAGTAACTTTTTCTTGCTATGTATTTATTGCCTTCTGGTTTGTTGTTTTTTTTTTTTTTTTTAATACACATATTAGGTTTTTCTCCCTTTAGATTTTAGAACAGCATTGGTTTATGTTTACTGCCTTCAAAAGGGATTTGCTTGTAATTAGAAACACAAATCCAACAGTACCTCAACTGAAGTGCCCTGTGCTTATCAGCAGGATGCATGGGCAGGTCCTGAAAGCTGAATCACATAATTTCTACATCCGAAATCACTTTCTAAGATTTTTCTATCATTATGACTATTTCAGTGTTCACCTGCCTGAAGCTTTATCCCTTCTCATCTGATTATTCTGCTAGCTGATTGTAAAAAAAGTGCAGCTGTGCACGTTATAGATGTGTGTGTGACTGCCCAACGGATTTACGTGCCCCATTACCCCCCATGGCACACAACCTCAGAGGCTTGCACACACAAACAGCCTGTTAGCTGTAAAACTGCTGGCACGGCTGCTCCGTTTCCATATGCAGCCCCCATGAATATGCATATAAGTTAGGTGCATAGGCACACACATTGCTGAAACTGGAGGCCTCGGTGTGAACCTAAAGAAGAAAGGACAAATGCTTTGGAGGAGGGCTTTAGGTCAAATTCAGTGCTAACAGTCAGCAGGCATAAATCTGCTGGGTTGTGCTCATGTGCCTTATATCAGCACAACTCATTTTCTTCAATTAAATGGAGGAAAACACGGTGGATTTATAGTTTTATTTTTGCCTTTACATCTTGTGGGTGTTTATAATTTTCCTTAGTTTTCCTCTTCTGATTTTAATAGACAAAAAACAGCCCAATGTAGTTTTTTGTCCAAAATTTCCAGGCTCCCAGAATTAATAGAAGGAGAGTTTCTGGATACTAGCGTGCTTGAGAATCAGGCAACCAAAGACTGTAAACATAGGCTTAGGTGTCTGAATTTAGGCACCTATTTTTTAAAACCTTGGCCTAGAAAATAAAATATCTGAATGTATATAGATAATATAAATCACCAGTCACTTTTATTACATGTATGTTTATATAAAGACCTTAGAACACATTTTTAAAATGTAAACGTTCCTTAGTATGTTTAACTACGTGTCTAAAGAAGATGTAGGACAGAAAGAAAACAAAAGTTTGACAAATGTTTTTGATCAATCCTGAAGAAATCAATAGGAATTCACTCACAGCATGATTTCATTTAACTTTCCATGCTAGGAATAGTAACCTGGCTTTCTGTTAAAGCAAAAGCATTCATACTTCTTAGTGATTTAATTCTCATGTCAACATATATCAGCCAGGCAGAGAATGGCTCGGAGCTGGGGAGGGGAAGGGAAGGAGGAGCGGATGGAAACAGAAACGTTGTGGATGGAGTTGTATGGTTGAGTGACTTTGTTTCACCAGAACTGGTTTCTAATAGAAAATAAGGTTTTCATTGAGGTGTATGTTTGTCTTCCCCTCTAAGGGAGCCAAAAATGTCCAATTCTTAGAGCATGTTTTATTGCTTGTTTGAAAAATATCTAACACCTGAGAACTGGAATAGCTCGATAGAGAAAAAAGAAAGAACACAGAATTGCAACACTGCCCCAGCCAGGTGCCTGTCAGCCACACACACATCCCTACAGCTCTGCCACCTCCATCTTACTCTTAACTCTTCTTTTTTTTTTTTTTGCCCAAAGAGGGAAACGTTTCAGCTAATAACATCTCAGAGAATTTTGTCTGAGAGAATTTGGTTGATATCCACTTAAAAAATTTTCCTCCCTCCCCCTGAAAATTGAACCTACCCGATGAAGAAAATCTTCACTTCCTCCCCCCGCAGCGAGGTGAAGCTGTTAGCACTGCAGGTTCCTGTGTCAGACTTCTGCTCCCTCAGCAGATCGGAACCTTACACAGTGTATGGAAAGTGACAGAGCATCCAAGCCAGGAAACATCTGGCTTACAATATTTTCTTCTTGTTTGTCTATGTTTGTGCTCCTGAAAGAGCATGCATTTGCGTCCATAAGTGTGAGTGTGTGCATGTCTCTTCTTATTTATCCTAAATATAAACAGTTTTCTGAAGGGACATTATTTATATTGAGATAAAAGGGTTTCCTTCATGGACATTTGGCTCAAAACCTGAGCCTGGCACTGAGCATCATAATGGACACAAAAGTGTGCAACCTGTGTTCTACAAACAGTGAGGAAGAGCCCAGGCTTGTGTTGGTCCATTACGAGGAAAGCTATGGATGCTGAAAGAGATCCCAGCTTTGCTGCTCCATCAAATCCCTTGTTATATGTAAAGCAGATGTCATTTCTACAATGTCACATGTAGGCTAAGAAACTATCAGCTAGTGACATCTGAAAGCAACCTAGCTATGGAATATGCTTTTATCTTGTATACACACAGAGCTGTGCAGGAATGCACACATCCTATGGCTTAAACTGGATGATTTACTATGAATTTTTCCATCAGCATCCAGACTTGGCTGACCAGGGAATTCAGACAGAACTGATGAAAACTGTTTTACTTTTAGGGAAAACTGTTGAGTGAGTCTGCAAAAGGCAACACCATAACATCCAGTTTCAATCCAACGAGCTACAGCAGCTCTGTTGTTATGTTCTGTATTATTTGATATTTTTGTGGGCAAGATCTGAAGCAAAATAGCTGTGTCTGTTTAGCTGCCTGAACAATAGAAAAGTTTACGCAGCTCTTGAGCTGAAATGCTTCTGACAGTTTTCAATTTTAGCTCTTTTGATTTTGTAAGAAATCTGCAAAAATATGATTTTGAAAATCACCAGTTTCATGCTTTATTCCTTTCTCAGAATTAGACTATATTGTCCAACTCAGCTTACAGTGTCTGAGGGAATCCTAGAGAAGAGCTGGCAAGAATCAGCGCTGGGCTGTTGCTTGGAAACTGCCTAGGTTCCTGTATTATTGCCTGATGTAATAGTTATATTGCCCACTTGCATCTGTTAACAAGCAATACAAGAGAATCCACAGGTACCAATAAAGAAATAAACCTGGCTTCCATTACTTAGCCTGAAAATTCATCAGCGCTTTTTTTCTGGCTTGGTAAGAGCGGGGAAAAGCGTTTTTTTCAGGTGCTAATTAATAAAATAGGAGACACACTGACTCTAACCGTATCTATTTTATTTAGATTTATTTATTTCGCCCTGGGGGAAATCTGTTGTAAAGAATATAGTGCATTAGTGCAATTACAACTTTGTAATGTGGTGGAAAGCTATGAGTTGTGGTTTGTTCACTGCTTTTTTTCTCTTCTTTTTTTCCCCCCTAAGCTATGGCGCATTAATACAACCATTCTTTCAACAATTTTTAAATAGAAGTGGCAGAAATTCATTTATAAAGCAGTAGAACAGGGCACTTCTATTGAGGGCTAGCAGTAGAATCTCAGCAAATCCCAAGTTACAGATGGATGAGCTTACCTTAGTGTGTCAATATTGCCAAATCCAAGGGTGTAAAAAGGAGCAGATGAGATGACAAGAGCATGAGATGGGCTCCTTGTCAGAAAGGAAAATGCTTTAAACTTCTGCTGCGTTGTCATGCTCCTTCTCTACAGGCACTGTGCTGGAGCATCACAAAAGCTGAGGCTGCTCAGCACAAACAAACGGGGCAATGCTCAGCACAACGCGTGGGGATTTGTGAAGGCAACTCACATTAGTGTTAATGGGAGTTACATGCGTAAATCCCTGCCCTTCAACATGATAATACATAATATACCCCTTAATTTTTAATTCACCAGGGTCTCAATTTTAAAGCATTTTCATATAGTTTGTCCTAATTATAATCGTTTTTAATGACAGCTTAAAAATTTCACATGACTGTCTTATCACGCACGGTACTTAATTTCTCAAGTGAACAGTTTCAATGTAGTCTATTCTGGGAATTTTGAGAACTAAAACACTAAGGAAAAAATGACTTTGTATAATCAAATGAGATGGTATTATTCCACTATGTTCTATATGCACTGGAATGGATTTTGTAGCAGAAATGCTAAGTCATGGCCTGAACCAGTGATCGAGCACCTGATGGGAAGGCAGGGCCAACCCAGGGGAGCTCAGCTGCATGCAATGTACCTGAGTGATGGAAGGGATGGAGCCAGGATCCACCCCTTCCCAGACCTCATTTAAGGGTTGGCAGTGAAGGTGAGGGCATCTTGCTGGAAATTTCTGCTTACTGAAGTCCTTCTAAAGGTAAGCAGCTCTTTTCCTTCATTTCTGCATCTGTGGCTGCTGCGTTTGGGCTTGTTCTCATTTGCTGTAGCCGATGGCTTTGCCACCCTGATATTGTGGTACTTTCTGTTCCATTGTGGTATTGCAAGGTGTACTTCACTAGCTTGTGGTAGTGATGATAATGGGAGGGCAGTTGGACTAGATGATTGTTTCCAACCTTGTGATTCTACAATTCTACACGTTTTTCTCATGATATTACTGGTTGACCATTTTGGGCTCAGCACTAAAATGAGTTTTGGCTTAGAAAATTATCTAATTAATTATCTACTTAATTTCAATCTTATGGACCAGGACCTTCTCCCCCATCCCCAAGTCTCTTGTGGTGAGTACTGATAAAAATTGGTCTGTAACTTTTAATTAATGTGGGCTTTGGGAAGGCTTCAGGTAGTGGACCACTTTTTCCTTTTCTACAGGATCTCACAGAGGCCAAATAAACAGCTGAAATATGATTGGACACCCAACAGGTTTCACACATTGAGTTTGGAGGGCAGATGACCAAATTCAGAATGCATCCACATAACCACATTTGTCCTTGTCTCTAATATCTCATTTGGGCAGGTAAAATAGCTGTTACCGAAGTAACTGCAGTCAGCTCTCCTACATTATAGCTAACAGATGGACACACTGGGTGCACCTACCTGGTGTTACACCAGATCCAGTTCTGTGAGCCCAGCCACTGACTCCTGTGGAGACAGAATGGGACTTCTGGAAGTCTCTTTTCAAGCATTTCACTGTTAAGCAGCCAGAGCTTTAAATTCTTGTGTTTTAATTAGCTGAACTAAGTTCTAGTTAGACTTTTTTGGGGCAGAACTGCTTTATGTTGACTAAACCAAGTACTGTATTTTTAGCTCTTTCAGAAGGAATGGGGTGTGTGTGTGTGTGTATATGTATATTTTTTTCTGTTACTTACAGATATAGAAAGGGCCACTGCCAGCAAATAAATGATGAAATGCCAGGCAATCATTTCAAAACTGGCCTAAGTCACTTAGGAACACAAGTGTCATTTTCAAGAATGATGGGGATGCTTAGATGCTAACACATACCATTTTTAATAATAGATTTTAAGAAGTAATTATTTACCTGTGGAGATTATGTGACTTATAAAATAGCCTCAACAGTTATCATTAGTAATTAATAATACTTTAATTATATTTTAAATGTTTCATTTCAGTTGTGCTCAGGAAGCCATTTGTTTAGTCATGGGAGAAAGTACTCCTTCATGCCTTCAGGAAACTATATATCATTGCAAGTCCTCATTCTAAACAATTTTGGAGTGTTACAGAAAGTAAATAGGACTTGGACTTTAGTCATAAGAGAATTCTTTGCTTATTTATTTTTAATCTGAAATCAAACTTGGCCCTCTGGCTACATTTGGTGCATATCTACCTATTTTTTTTTATTTTTTTTTTTTTCTAGTAAAGTGAGAAAACCAAACTATCTCCTCAAACACACAGAACTGTTAGACTCTACTGATATGTATACCTCCACATTTTATATAACCTTTAATTACTGAACAACCATGACTACAGAGGGGAAATAACTTGCCAAATTAGTAGCCTTCAAACTGTCACTTTTTATAAAGAGTAAATGATAAAAAGAAATGTAGCACTCATTTGTTAGTCATTTTTATGGGTGGTTTTAAACTGTTCTGTATGCAGACTCCAGTTGTTGGTATTGTTTCCACTAAAAGAAAAATAATTTGGCTGCTGCTGCAACATTTTAAGCTTTCACTGTTACTATAAAAACAATCCCCGGGAGATTTTTTTAGTCTCCTTGTATTTCTGGTTTGTAAGGACTTAGGAAGTAAAAGTTTAAAACTGCCTGGTAACAGACAAATCACTTTTAAAAGCCAGCATTGTGCCGGCCTGGGAGAGCTACAGGAAAAGCTACTTTAAGGGGAGGGGGGGAAAGAAAGAAAATGCAACAGTACCAGAGTTAAGCAAACCTAATTATTTTTTAAACAAATATATGGAGGTCACATTCAACTGTGAATGCATGAGAGGACTTTGCCTACATGTGAATTGTCAGATCCCTGTTGGAATGGGCATCCAAGCAGAGACTGGCTCTGTAAAGCTGCTCCCAGTAGAAAGGCATCTTGGTTGGACTAATGTGCTCTAGAACAACACCCTTTTCAGAACGTATTAAGGCTGAAGTTTTCAGCCTGGGATACCTAAACTAGACCTGTCCTGTGGCAGCACAGGGCTTTGTGTGGCTGAGAGTTTCAGTGTAAGCTGAAGCTTTTTGGAGTAGGTGTGAGCAAACACAGCTAGAATCTGGTGCTTCTGTAGTTCTTGTGAACTGGAGAGGCATACCCATAAAGTGCTGTGTGGAGCCTTCAAAATATTTGAAGACAACAGACATGGTTTTTGGTTGGAGTACAAGAAGGAGGAAACAAAATCCCATGGAGATTAAAGGGATTTGGGTGCTCGGCTCCTACCAACTCCCAGCCCTCTTCTGTAAGCAATGGCTGCATCCTGACAGAACTGATGGTTCTGTTTGGCTGGTTGCTTGCATCCGCTCAGCCTGGAGCCTGGCCTGGGAATTTTGTTACTCCATGAGGAGCTTCCAGGAAAGTTTTCAGCTCTTGGTTCCCAGGTATCTGAGGCTTTGCCACTTCCACTTCCCCCAGCCAGAGAATGCAGAGACGTGCAACCATTTAGGAAAAAGGCTGGCCAAACCCTTTCAGAATCAAAGCGATATTCATGTTTTGGATTGAAGACCGGAGGAAAGATTTGACAAGCTCCTGCTTTCTCTGTTCTGCGCTGCCAGTATCTGATCCTAAGTTATGTCCATTGGCTAATACAGAACATCTTACTGAGGTTACTTTTCAGTAAAATTAAAATAAATATCAGCTTTTCATCCTTAGGTAGAATGACGCGAAACTGTTCTTTAGCACATCTTGTTTTTAAGGCTCAAAGACTCAATTTTCAAATCAGTGTGTCTGGAGCCAGGCTACAGAATGTACCTGGATGCATGCAGACAAGCAAGCTCCTTCTCATGGCCAACTATTGAGTGCCTGCTGCTGTTCCTTCAGACACTGATTTCATTGCAAACTAAGTCACTTTTGCACTGCAAGGACTTCCTAGGACCCGAGGAAGGCACAGACCTAGACAGAGACATTTACACTGGGGAGATCAAGCCTTGGAGGTCTAGCTGCATCCCAGGCACACAGAACAAGAAGAGTAAGTGTCAGAGAGCTCACACACCATGTCAGATTCCACATCACACTTTCAAGTGGCTGAAACAATGCTCCAGCAATTAGCACGTGTAAAGCTATTAATGTCCTAGGAAATAGCATGGATTTTACTATTTTGGGGTAAGTTGTTCCAAATGGCAAAGCAGCAGCTATTTGTCTGCTGTCTATTGATGTGCTGTCCTGAACTTTGATCGAGGCTGAGGGGGATACATTTCCACCTTTTAATCCTCCAAATTTTCTGATGCTTTCATGTACAAATGTATACAGTAACTTGGCGTTAGCATTCCACAAATATGCAAATTGTCTGTCAGATTGGACAGGCTGCATGCATTTGAAGTTGTGTTGACAGCCTACAGAAAAAAGACATTCTCAGCTCAAACATGAACAAGATGTTTATATCCTTTTTGCCTAAAAACATACATTTTATGTTTTAAGCAGAGATGGGAGCAAACTGCAAAATTTGGATCAAAGACGTCTTTTGCACCCATAAAATTTGGGGATGTCTGCATCAGGGGATTTTGATTCATCTGGCTCTTGGAAGGGGCGATTCAGCTCAGATTTGGCTTACATTCCAGTCTGCACAAAATACAGAGGGAATTTGCACATGTTCTGTTTCCAAGTAGGTTAACGCATAAAAGAAGCGGCTCAGAAGGTGCTATTATACTCTAGATGCAATCAGCTCTGCAGTTGGTGGTGACAGCAGTTACCTGACAGAGCACCATCTTGACAGTCCACAGAAAAGGAAGCTGCAGAGCCCAGCATCTTTCCTAGCCTGGAGAAACAGCGGCAGTGAGAACTAATGGGTGCTGGTTACCCAGGAAGCACAGATAGGTAGCTGCAAGAGGCCGTGTTACGGATTAATCATGGGATTAAAGCAACTCTGGTTATCTGCCTCCATAATTCAGGTGCCCAGAAGCTCTCACTTGGAAACTGCTAAGTCCTGCAGATCCTCCAGTGGTATCAGCACGTGCAGGTGTTGGAGTGAACACAGATGCACTTGCACTATTTGTAAGCGTGTGCCCAGGATCATGCAGTCTCATAAAAGCAAGCTGTTATCACTTCAGTTTCAACAAATTCCACAAACCAAGAGGACTTAAGTGTGTTTTAATGTGTTCTGTCAGCAAGGCTTCAGCCAACTGTCCTCTTTGACTATATACTTCTAAGTACTTTAACCAAAACAGATACGATACACAAATTTAATTAAATCCTTCCCTTGATTCCATGTCCTGAAATGGAGTACTGAGTTTACCTCAGTGATAGTAAGAGGAAACTACCTGCCGTATGTTGGTTCTTGCATATCATCTGTTCGGGTGGAGTATCCTAAACTGGGGCTTTATGTGGAAAGAATGGCTGTTTAATAACCAACTATAGTGAGGCCTGTGATTCAAGCAGGATCCTTAGCTGACAGCTGCTTCTTCAAAGCATTATGGTATTGCATCTGGATGTACTGTACAAGGTATAAGATCACAAGCAGAAGGGATCACCTCCAAAAAAAATCGCTCTTGTTACAGATGCTTCTTTCACAGCTCATAAAAAAATTAGTTTCAGTGGCAAAGCTACACTGAGGACAGTGGGAAATATCCCACATGGCATTAAGGTCCCATGAAACCAGAGAACTTGTGAAGTAATGAGTGTCCTTAGAGTACATGTTGAAATTCTGTCAATTAAAAATCTTTGCTGCGGCAAACCACAGATGATTTGAAGGAATGGAAAGCTGCAAGAGGGAAAAGAAATGACTTTAAATATATTTCATGAAAAACATTAAAGATTTCCTCCCTTCCCTATTAGAAGACAGCAGAGGAAGAAACATTAGACTTCGTGATCGTCTGTTGTTCAGCAGCTAATTTCCATTGGCTGCATAATTTGGGTGCTCTTGGGTCACTGCAGCTGCTCAGGTAGCAAGTACAAGCAGGATCTGGTCTCTTCTATGTATTTGCTACAAACTCTACCCAGGAACACACTGATTCATTCTCTGTGTGTGTTTGTACTTGGATTTTCCCTGTGGCAGGAAGCCATACTACCTGAGGACTTTCTGGTTGCCTTCGGGTGCTTGTGCACGACCCATCCTTTGGGTCACAAGCCAGAGCTGTGTGCCAAACTCTGGCCAAAGATTCCCCACTTCATGTTCCATTGTGGTGAATGCTGGATAACCGTTACAAGCCAAACAGACAGAATTTCTAGTGTTACACCACTGAATACAGAAACAAAGTCATTTTTGTATCTCTCTTGGGAGCTGTGGAAGCCCTGAGCTGCTCAGGCAGCTCATTCCCAAGTCAGAGTGCCCTAGAACAGCAGGGGAGTTCATGAAACCCAGGTTGGTATTCTGGAATTCAATCTGAAGTTATGCTGTCCCCTGTGTGAACAGCCATTTAGGAGGCTTAATTCCTTCGAATGGGTACAGATTGTTTGCCAACAACAACAGCACTGAAAAGATCAGCAGCTTCAGATGGAATACCTTCAAAGAGCATCCTTCGATAGCTTCCCAAAAGTAAAGAAAGGACAACTGGTGCCAAAGGAATGGCTCGTTATAGGAATACGAAAGCTACCAATAAAGAGCAATAACTGTATCAGGAGCCCAGTTTGACAAACAGGAGCATAAATGCTTGAGGGGTAGGACTGCAGAGCTTCTGCACTGCCGATGATTCGTGTGGTCTTCAAGAGACTTGACAGCACGAATTATGCCTTTGCTTACTTCGTAAGAGTAGATAACTCAGCAAGAGCAGAGAAATCATTTGACAGAGGCCAGATTCAGAAGGCAACTGAAATGTCTTTCTTTAAAGATAATCATGTTAGGAATCAAAAGGGGTCTAATGTTAGAGACTTGCCTTTCAAACGCAACAAATGATTATACCTGTCAAGATTTATGGACAGATTTATTTATGTTGACAGTGGGACCACTAATAGTTTGACAAATGAGAAGTCTTGACAGATACAACAGATATGTTCAAGTATATTTCCTCCTGTTTGAAATAGGAAATGAGTGAGTTATGACAAGCCTGTAATGTATATTGATACGTCTATTCCTAGGCTCCATCTACAGAAGTAGATGTATTCTATGGTGCTGGATACTGAGCTGGAAAGCCAGCTATAACCTTAATTATCGGCAACCCTCTATCTTCCTTCACCATGAAAACATTCAAAACGGCTAATTTAGAGAAAACAGGAAGGAAAGCATTTCCAGCTGGTGCTCCTGGATGGAAAACTTGCCTTCCGAAACAAGGCAAGAGTCTGGAGCAAAAAAATAGTAGGTTCTCAGTAAGCTTTACGTTTAACGTAATTGCTAGGCAGGGACTTTCCATGTAAATTCACAGCAAAATGAGTCCTACTCTTTAGTGTAGAATGTCAAACCTCACTGTACCATCAACATTTCGGGTCATCTCCAGCCAAGAAAGCAGATCTATGCCCAGGACTGCTGCAGTCCTACAGCACAAAGCATTTCTGTGCTAAAATCCCATTCAGAAAAGGTATAGAAAAAGCTATTGCCACACATTAGCACCTGATCAAAGGCCAGTGTAATGAATGGAATGACACCGGCATCTTCAGCAGACTTTGCCTCAGGCTGAGATCTTTAAGGTGTTTTCTCTAAGAGTGTATAACTACTATACCTCCAGCTGTGAAAGGCAGAATAATCCTTAAACGCTGTTTTATCATGCAGCAGCCTTTAAATGCTGCTCTCAATCTATGGACAGCAAGTGGCTCCTCACTTAAGAACAACGTTTCCAACCTTCAGTCAGCGTGGTCAGCTCTGGACAAGACCATGTGAGGACAGATCGGAAAGGAGAATCCTGCTTTGCTGCTCTAAGGGCTGCCATCCTCACCAAGTGCGTGATAAATGTTGATGAAACAACACTTAGTACAAGACCAGTGTCTGTCCTGTGCTGACGATTTGGGTGCCAGACCCACATCTTCAAATAACAATGGGACGAATTACCATGTTCCCTAAGGCATTGCAATAAACACAAACAGGCAATTAAACAAACACATGCTCTTGTCACACAGCAATTAAAGCGTTTCCTGATCCCTCAATAAAGGTTGGTCAAGTTTCCACACATTAATGCGACTTTACACACTATCAGTTTATCGCATTAAGAACCCACTGAGTCTTTGGCCAATTCAACTCAGTATGGCTACCTTCCCCAGAGATCCCTTCAGGAAAGGGAAGATAGGTGGCATTTTTGAACTAAGCGTATGTCTAACATCAAAATGCATTTAACTGAAGTACAATGGGTCATGTTGCTTGTGCAAAAACCTTTTGGTGTTTCAAAACACCATTAGAAGGCATCAGGGGAGGACTGGCGTTCTGAAAAAGAATGAACCTTGACAGGCTAAACTAACTATTACTCTTTCACCAGCACACTCTCTTCCCTGGGAAGATCCAGAAGGTCTATTAATTATTTTGGATGTGCTTGTGGAAGTCATCTGAGCTGGCAATTGCCAACTGCATCACTCTGTGACATTCCACGGGCCGACAGTGCCATCTCTTTCATATAAATCTGTTAAATTACTAATATACTGAAGTATCTCAGCTTAAAAACCCTCTTGCTCTCCTTTATCAATTTTGCATCTGGTTTTCACTGAAGTTGAAAAACAAAGCAAGCTCTAAACACCTCCCTGCCAGTCATTTTGCGCGTGCTGTTCTTTGTTAAAAAAATTCTGCTCTGTAATTACCAGACAGCCATGGGAGTGGTTAATCTTTTAAAGCAACATTATGAATTATAATACCAAGTGTATACTTCACTGTGGTAATCCTGCAGTAATGCAAGCAATATTAGCATGTTCTGGGAGGCAGACTACTGCCTGGGGACCAGGGATGCTTGCAGGAGAAGAAAAGAGGAAGATTTTGCAGCAATGAAAATGATGTTGTTTAGTCCCACAAGCTAAAAACAAACTAAATGTTTATGATAAAAGAAAAGAATAAGAAGGATTATGGTGCCATTCACTGTAGAATAAAATATTACCTAATCTAAACATTTACATAAATAACAGAAGGATAATGCATGCTGAATTTAGTTGGATCAAAGAGGAGGAAATTAACTGTAACAACACTGTCACTGCGTGCAGTGGATGCTTTTGGGCCTGGGCACCTCTTCCTCTTTGAGTGTGACAGAGTGTGTCACAGGAGGACCCTGACAGCATTTGGCATACAGCTAGGAAGAACTGTAAGGTACGTTCATGCTCTTTGGTGAAAAAGCATCCATCTCCATCCACAGGGATGTTTCCCTGGTGTAGATCTTTACAGCACCCAACGTGGAAAAATAACAGCATTAGCTGGTCGCATTAGCAGGCTCTTCAGTGTTGTCCCAGAAGGAGATGGAGGTAGCTGAGATGGGACACATGGACCTGAATTTCACCCAGGCACATCACTGCCCAGCACACACTGGCTGTTGCTTCTCTTTTTTTTTTTTTTTTTTTTTAAACCTTTAGGGCATTTGGGGCCTCAAGTTTGTCTTCAGCCAACTCCAAACACCTCATTTGGCCAGTGCTGCAGGGTCAGCTCCTGCTCCCCAGTTGCACTACCTGACAGCCAGAAGCCAGACAGCACTACACTGCTCCACATGCTTCAGGCTGCCCTCTAGACAGAAAACCTGGGTTCACATGCTGCGCGGTAGGCGGTAGTAGCTGCTAAAATATATTTTCCCCCCCTCCATAATGGCAGTTTAATAAATCTTGCTTGCCAATTCAACAAGTCAGGCAGGAGCCTTGCTGTAGATCAAGTTCCACTGAAGCAAAGGGGTTCAGGGCAGATTTTTGCAAGCAGAGAATTCATTGCAAGGTCCTGGCTAAATTGTTTAAGAGACAGGTCAAAACCGTATCTTTCTTCAGCTGAATCACAGTTCTGTTTAAAATGTTCCTCATTTAAGGCCAAAGCAGACTTCACCAGTTATATTAAATTTCCATTTGGATGCCCCAACTTAGAAATACAAAGCAACATACACAAGTGAATAAAATAAAAAATCCAGCTATAAAATAGACTCCACTTCACATAGTTTTATTTCATACAATCATTAAGGTTGGAGAAGGCCACAAAGATCACGCAGATCATTTCAGAATCCTAATGAACACAGGAAGAACAGTGATACTCCCGCACAATCTGAATCCATCCACATAATTCTGTAACAAGGCTGTCATTCC